>NC_057391.1:89887989-90187989 GCF_019320065.1 Cervus canadensis | reverse complement strand
AGAGGAGAATGAAAAAATTGGCTTAAAACTCAACATTCAGAAAATGAAGATCATGGCATCTGGTCCCATCACTTAATGGCAAATAGATGATGAAACAGTGGAAACAGTGGCTGACTTTATTTTCTTGGACTTCAAAATCATTGCAGATGGTGACTGCAGCCATGAAATTAAAAATCTTGCTTCTTGGAAGACAAGCTATGACCAACCTAGATAGCGTATTAAAAAGAAGAGACATTATTTTGCCAGCAAAGGTCCATCTAGTCAAAGTTATGGTTTTTCCAATAGTCTTGTATTAATGTGAGTGTTAGACCGTAAAGAAAGCTGAGTGCCAAAGAATTGATGCTTTTGAACTGTGGTGTTGGAGAAGACTCTTGAGAGTCCCTTGGACTGCAAGGAGATCCAACCAGTCCATCCTAAAGGAGATCAGTCCTGGGTGTTCATTGGAAGGACTGATGTTGAAGCTGAAACTCCAATACTTTGGCCACCTGATGCAAAGAACTGACTCACTGGAAATGACCCTGATACTGGGAAAGATAGAAGGCAGGAGGTGAAGTGTGATGACAGAGGATGAGATGGTTGGATGGCATCACTGACTCGATTACATGAGTTTGAGCAAGCTCTGGGTGTTGGTGATGGACAGGGAAACCTGGTATGCTTCAGTCCATGGGGTTGCAAAGAGTCAGACATGACTGAGCGACTGAACTGAACTGAACTGATTTGACATCTATGTGAACTGAGGTTTCATGTATTACTGACACATTTTGTCCAGAAATTAGAAAATAAATACTCACACTAAACACACATCTGCAAGAGTGAAATGACTATAGAGATATCAGTTCGGGAGAGAAGGGAGAGGTACCTTAGAGTGATATTCAATCTTGATGGATGTTGATCTGAAGCAGAAGGTTAGGAAATCTAAAATGGTTTCTTAAGGAAAAAAAATATAGGGGAAAAAAATAACAAAGAGGCTAGCTCTTTAGCAGTGTCAGTGTATGGAGAATGGAAAACAAGAAGCATAATATCTAGATGTGAACAAGAAAACAGAAAATGACATTATGACTCTGTTGGAATCAAGGTGATTTTGAGAATGAATCAGCCATTGAATTCAAAGGATAGATTCAGCACCAGACTTCTTTGGGGTTGGCATAGAACTGGGTAAAACACAGTTAGCATTCTTGAAAAAGACTGTCTTCTTTGTTACTCTTTAATTCTGGCTCATTTTATCATCTGTGGTGTCCCATTTGACATTTTTTTTTTTTTTTAATTTTTTTATTAGTTGGAGGCTAATTACTTCACAACATTTCAGTGGGTTTTGTCATACATTGATATGAATCAGCCATAGATTTACACTTAAAGTTGATGTTATCAAATAACTTAGGGGGAATGGTCACAAACATCTTGAAAGTGAAAGTCTTAGTTGCTTAGTCATGTCCAACTCTTTGTGACCATTATGGACTGTATCCCAGGAAACTCCTCTGTCCATGGAATTCACCAGGCAAGAATACTGGAGTGGATTGCCATTCCCTTCTCCAGGGGATCTTCCTGACCCAGGGATTGAACCATGTTTCCCACATTGCAGACAGATTCTTTACCATTTGAGCCAGCAGGGAAGCCCACAAACATCGTGAGTGAAAGCTATTTCTTGAGTCCATGTTGGACCTTTGCATTCTGATATGTCTCCCAATCCAACAGAGTACATGCTTCTACTTAAAAATGTCTGTATATATCATCCTAAGAGGAGATCATAGAGATGAAACCAGTCAATTCTGAAGGAAATGAACCCTAAATATTCATTGGAAGGACTGATGCTGAAGCTCCAATACTTTGCCTACCTGATGCAGAGTTCACTCACTGGAAAAGACCCTGATGCTGGGAAAGATTGAGGGCAAGAGGAAAAGGGGGCGCAGAGGGTGAGATGGTTGGGTGGCATCACTGAGGCGATGGACATGAGTTTGGGCAAACTCCAGGAGGTGGGGAAGGACAGGGAGGCCTGGCGTGCTTCTGTTCCTGGGGTCGCAGAATCAGACATGAGTTGGCAACAGAACAGCAACATACAAGAGGTCAGCTTCCAGTTAGGCTAAACATGTGCTGAGACGTGACACTTAAGTCACAGAGTTAAGAGATTTTGTTTATATAAAAATGTTTTGCCCTAATTATTCTTCCTAAGTATCATATAGAGGTTGTCCAATATTAATGGTTTGTTGTCCAATATTATCGGTTGTGTCATCCAATATTAGTCATCAGTCAGTTCAGTTCAGTTCAGTCACGCATTTGTGTCTGATTCTTTGAGACCCCATGGACTGCAGCATGGAAGGCCTCCCTGTCCATCACCAGCTCCTGGAGTTTGCTCAAACCCATGTCCACTGAGTCGGTGATGCCATCCATCCATCTCATCCACTGTCGACCCCTTCTCCTCTTGCCCTCAATCTTTCCCAGAATCAGGGTCTTTTCAAATGAGTCAGCTCTTCACATCAGGTGGCCAAAGTATTGGAGTTTCAGCTTCAGCATTAGTCCTTCCAATGAACACCCAGGACTGATCTCCTTTAGGATGGACTGGTTGGATCTCCTTGAGTCCAAGGGACTCTCAAGAGTCTTCTCCAACACCACAGTTCAAAAGCACCAATTCTTTGGTGCTCAGCTTTCTTCACAGTCCAACTCTCACATCCATACATGACCACTGGAAAAAATATTACTCATAACAGCAACTTTTTACCCAGTGTGATGTGGCCCTCTGACATGACAGAATGTTCATTTTCCAGGAGTTAGGATTATGTCATTTGCTAGCATGTAGATATTTTTGGCTTTCCAAAGAGACAATGCAAGCTCTCGCACATTCCTTCTTTGTAAGAAATGATTGTCATTTCTAATCAGTGCATGCTTGGGATGGGCAAAATCACATCCCACTTGTCTTCTGCCTAACATCATCTCCCCTTAGTCCCTTGTTTTTCTTTGCTTGTATGCTAAACAGGTCTTAACTCCTTGTTTTTATTTTTATGTATTTATTTTATAACCCATCAGTAACCTCACAGTCCTTGAGGCCCAAGAAGTGAATGTGTGGTATAGAGATTTTGTCATATGCTTGTTTCTCTCAATTGTTATTCAAATTGCCAAATGGGATTTGATGGCTGACCACGGGCCCAGAAGACAGATGGGCAACAGGCCCATTGCACACCAGAAGGACCAGTACCAGGGTAAAAATTGATCCTCAGACTTGCAATTTGTAGCTAAATAGGGAGTTAAAGGATGCCCCCATTAAGATGCAGAAAATCACTGTTTTGTGGCAGGATAACCAATTAGAGTAGTTCCAAAAGTTTAGAGAAAAACTTCCCACCACTACCACTGTGGCAGAACTAGTAATAAATGAGAAGAACAGAATTGTTTTCTCTTGGTTGTTAAAAAATTAAAATTTCTTACTTGGCAGCTGGCTGAAATCTAAACACACTTTTCTCTTTGAGGGGCAGACAGTGTTTTATAAAATTCCTTAATAAATGTGCTAAGACCAGAAGCAGATCCTTAGAGGACCCAAGGTAGAAAATTTGAGCCAAATCTTTCCCCATGAGAAAAAAAAAAAAAAAGAAGGAGATGTTTGGTGAACAGTAGGAATAATGCACAAACTCTGAAGAACATTTGAAGATAATTATCTAAACATATAAATGTACAATATAGTAAGCATCTACAAGGCCCAAGCCAAGGAATGAATGGTCCTGGCGATAAATCTTACTGTGAGAAATACAGAGAAAGCAGTACGCAGAGGCAAATCAAGTCAAATGTAAACAAATTTAAGATCGATGACTAATATTGGTTTTAAACTAAAATGAATAATGTAAGAGTTCCTGAGTAAGTAAACATAAGTCGTGTTTTATTTTCAGTTAAAATGGATTTTTTTTTTTAAATGAAAATAAGGATCCTATGAATTCCTGATTGAGTAAACGTAAGTCATGTTCTGTTTTCCATTAAAATGGATTTTTTTTTTAATGAAAATAAGGATCCTATTCCTGTTTTGTAACTCTTGGTGACTTACTTAGATCCTCTGCAATGCTGTTTTCTTATCTGTAAAGTGAAGTAAATAATGGCCAAACTATGAATCCATCCAGGCTAACAACAATCCCATAATTTCATAATCCCTTCATAGTGACTGCTCCAGAGACAGTCTGTTGACAATGTAGCCTAACCAAAAGATCTCTTTCGAGGTATCTCTGCTGTGGCGCTTAGTGATGCCCACCATTCCTTCTTTACCGTCTGTTGTATATGTCAAAGATGTAACTTCACAGGGTCCTGTACTTGTCCTTCCGTTTCAGGGGACACCACAACAGTTGAATCTGTTAGGATACTTTGGGTAGCAAGATACAGAAATTCAAGTAGATTGATTGTAAAAAAATAAGAGAATTAACTGATTCATATGACTAAAAAATCAAATGCTATCACACACTTCTTATCTTTGGGTAGGTTGTTTGGGATATGATGCTATTCGTTTGAAAAATTTTCACTTCCCATCTACAACTTAAGCTTTGTCTACGGGTCATTTTTTTTCACTGTGTCAAAATTGCTTTAACAATATTGAAGGGCCTGCTGCAAGGTACGCAGAGAAGCATCTGGGTCATTCATATTTAAAGTGGGAATTTGAATCCCTAAGTCATGCTGCTCTTCCACATCTTTGTCCAGTGACGTAAGAACAAGCAGCTAAACAATTTATTCCTTTAACTCCCCAAAAATGTTCCAAAGAGTCATATACACACGAATCCGACGCCTTGTTTCTTAGAAATGGTTTACCAGGAATATCCAGTGAAGGTAGATTACGTATCTCCATTGCCAGATGACACCATGAACTACCGGCACTCTCTTACTGCTGGAAATAGAGTCGTTAGCATCTTTATTTCTCATCAGTTTGTATTAGATTATACTTGCTTTACCATGCTGTTTCTGGACTTCCCTCCCGCCTGGGTCCGCACAGAGCACTGAGTCTCCTTCTCTGTGCTGCAGAGTAGCGTTCTCAATCATTGTCTGTTTTATACGTAGCGGTGTACATGTCGATCTCAGTCTTCCAGTTCATTCCATTTCCCCTTCCCCGTTGGCATCCACACGTTTGTTCTCTACATCTGGCTCTCTATGCCATTTTTCTAGATTTCACATAAATATACAGTATTCATTTCTCTCTCTCTGAGTTCATCTGTATCCATCTCTAGGCCCATCCACGTCTCTGCAAATGACCCTGCTTCATTTCTTTTTATGCCTGAATAATATCCGATTATATACATGTGCCACATCTTCTTTATCCATCACTCTGTTGAGGACATTTGGGTTGGTTCCATGTCCTGGCACTTGTAAATAGTGCTGCAATGAACATTGGGTGCGTGTGTCTTTTTATGAATTATGGTTTTCTCTGGGTATATGTTCAGTAATGGGATCACTGGTTCATGGTAATTCTATTTTTAGTTTTTAAACACATTTAAATCTAATCACATGAGAAAACTGATTTCAGAAATTCTAGAAGCAATTTAGGAAACTCATCCTTAAGATTCTGTTCCTGTACCATCATTATTGGTACCAAAAGCTATTAGTGAGGGTTCACAAGAGAAACAGAACCAATAGGATAGATGCATATCTATAACACATATCTATAATAGAGATATATAAATATATAGAAAATGCATATCTATCCATGTCTATATGTATCAGTATATCTACATGCATATACATATGTCTAATGTACATATGAAATACAGTAGTATATAAACATATATAGATATATCTGTAGATACAGATATGCAGACTATATAGAAACAGATATAAAAATGCCACACATATATCTGTATATATATTATTATGTATACATATGGTCTTCCCGGGTAGTTCAAATGGTAAATAATCTGCCTGCAATGCGGGACACCCAGGTTCGATCCCTGGATCAGGAAGATCCCCTGGAGATGGGCATGACAACGCACTCCAATATTCTTGCCTGGTGAATTCAGTGGACAGAGGAGCCTGGCAGGCTACAGAGTCACATGGAGTCAGACACGAATGAGCAACGAACACACACACATGCATACACATGTGTTATCTTTAAAATGCATGTATTTATATGCACATGTATATATATAGACATGATATTTACACATATAGAGATGCATGTACATATATGTGCTGTGCAGTACTTAGTTGCTCAGCCATGTCCAACTCTTTGCAACCCCATGGACTGTAGCCCACCAGGCACCTCTGTTCATGGGGATTCTCCAGGCAAGAATACTGGAGTGGGTTACCATGCCCTTCTCCAGGGGATCTTCCCAACCCAGGAATCAAAACCAGGTCTCCCACATTGCTGGTGAATTCTACACCCCCTGAGCCACCAGGGAATACATACAGCTGTATAATATGTGTCTATATCTCTATATATGGGTAGATATTTATGCATGTGTCTATATCTATCTGTTGGTTCTGTGTATTATATATAATGTATATATATATTTACATATCATTCACTTTAAATATACATACATAATACTTGTCTGTGCATATACATGCACTTATTCATATATAAAATAAAATTTCTTATAAGGAACTGGCTCGTGTGATTATGGAAACTGAGAATTCCATGATCTGCCCTCTGTAAGCTTGAGACCCCAGCAAGCCAGGGACAGTTCAAAGGCTTGAGAGCAGGAGATTTGATGATGTACGTTCCAATTTGAATCTGAATGGCTGAAGACCAAGAGGCTGAGAGCAGGAGAAAACCGACATCCCAGCTCATTTTGTCAGGCAGAGAGTGACTTCAGCTTTCCTTCACTTTTTATTCCCTCCAGGCCCACAGTGGATTTGCTGATGCTCACTCACATGGTGGAGATAGAGGGCACCTACTTCATTCAGTTCACCGATTCAGTGCTACTCACTTCTGGAAACACCCTCATAGACACATGGAGAAACCATGTTCAATCAAATACCTGGGCATTCTTTGGTTCAGTCAGATTGACACATAAAATTAACCATTACAACTACTTATCATCATTTATAGCATCCAAATAACACTTCTCTTTCAGAATTTCCAGTCAGGATTCTGACAACAATTCTGACTGGAGCAGCATAGGTCATGTGTCCAGGGATACGGCAGTTACTCTGGCTAACGAGATGGAGGTCCCACTTGATTTAGCTTGAGCCATCTTCCCCACTCCTGGATCTAGGGAGAGAGTCAGAATTCCTGGAGTCAGAAGGGCATTCAACTAAAAATTGATAAGAATTTCCCTTAAAATAACTGTGGATTACATATATCAGACCAATCTTGTGGCTGAATGCAACAGAGAAAAGTTGGATAAACTGTTAAGAAAAATCTTTCTCAAAGCATTGAAGAATAGTAACACAGTGAGGAATTACTACCTTAAAACTTGATAGAAGTAGTGAACTCAGGGTTAAAATCAGCACACAACATAACTTTGATGTCATTTGCTTATTGGGAAAAGCCATTGAGGAGTTGAACATATTTTTCAGCAAGCTGGCATGTTGAGAGAAAAGCTAAATCCCAGGGTTGTATACGGAAAATATACCAGCCAGTTGCCTTTCACCCAGGCTGCCCTTCATCACTGGGCAGGCCAGAGATGGTTAAGTTTTGCAGTTGCATTTAGATGGCCAGTGAATCCAGGCATGTAACAGAGACTAATTTAAATTATTTCTGGAGGAAGAAATTATAAATTATAATAATATATATATATATTTACAATATATATATATATTATAAATTATTGAACTCAAAATGTTTTTATAATTCACATTCTGAGAAGCACAAATCCATAAGAAAAGACATAGAAACTAGGAATCCAGAAAATTGACAGACAATATGAATGACTTGTAAAATACTGGATGAGTGAGTGAGTGAAGTCTCTTAGTCGTGTAAGACTCTTGCGACCCCATGGACTATAGGAGCCTACCATGCTCCTCTGTCCATGGAATTTTCCAGGCAAGAGTACTGGAGTGGGTTGCCATTTCCTTCTCCAGGAGATCTTCCCGACCCAGGGATTGAACCTGGGTCTCCCGCATTGTAGGCAGACGCTTTATTGTCTGAGCCACCAGGGAAATCAAAAATGCTGGATATTAAAATCAAATACAAAATGTAAAAGAGAAGGGGAAAGACAAGGAATACATGAGTAAACAATGCATGTTCAATTGGAGCTACAGAAAGAGTTAAGATAGTGGAAAGAGAAAAGATGATATTGAAGAGATAAAAGCCAACAATTTTAGAACTATGCTGCTGCTGCTGCTAAGTCGCTTCAGTCGTGTCCGACTCTGTGCGACCCCATCTAGAACTATGCTAGAACTACTAAATTATATCTTGTCCTTTGTATATCTTTTTTACTTCTTTTTCCCCTAGTATTTCATTTTCACTTTATTTTACAAAAGTACTTATCTGTGAAGGACTCAAATATAATAAAAAGAGAAAAAGAAACCTGCTCTTTAATCACAGCTATTTTGGGAAGCACTTGTGTAGAACATTTTCTTTCAGCGAATAGAATTAGCCACATACTCAAATGTGATATTATGTGTGCCTATAAGTAAAATATAATGACCTTTAATGGCATTCAAATGCTGGATTTATGAATAAAGAAAAAACTGTAACCAGGAACCATGAGAAACTTTGGTCAGTAGAAATAGGCTCAGAAGTACAGAAATGACAAAATTAGCATATTAGGACTTTAAGACAGCTATTATAAATATGTTTAAGAAAGCTATGCAAAACAAAAGTATAATGTGAGGAAAATAGAAACTGTAAAAAAGAATGGAGTGGAATTTCTATGTTGCATGCATAGACTCTGCAACTCTTTGGTCTGTAGCTTGCCAGGCTCCTCTGTCCTTAGATATTTTCTAGGCAAGAATATTGGAATGGATAGCCATTTCCTACTCCAGGGATCTTCTTGACCCAGGGATCGAACCCACATCTCTTGCAACTCCTACATTGATAGGAAGATTCTTAACCACTGCACCACCTGGGAAGCCCCATAATGAATACTGGAATATCCAAAATGGAAAGTTCACTGTTTTGTTTTAAGAGCTTATAAGACACTGAGCAAAAGATAAGTGAACATGAAAGAAACAATAGAATGCATCCAAATTGAAAAGGAGAAAAAATAGAATGGTTTGGAGAAAACTGTAAAGGTCTTCAGTTAATTGGACTGCAAAGTGAAATGGTCTAACATATGCATAATTAGGATTACAAAAAGAAAGACAAAAATACTTATAAATGTAAAATATGTTTTTAAAGACAATGAAAACCATAATTGTTCAGATCAAGTAAGCACCATGAGCCCTAATGAAAAGAAACGGAAAGTAAATACCACGAGCCTTATGAAAGTAAAATTTATGGAATTTGAAAAAAAAAAAAATCTTAAGAGAAGCAAGAGGAAAAAATATAATTTGTATATGGGAAACAAAAACAGTAGCTAATGACTTGTATAAAGAAACAACGCCTGACAAATGACAATGGAACAAAAATGTGTACATGAATCCATGAAAACCACAAAAGTTTAAAGGAAAAAAGTGAAACACGGTGAGAGGGAGGCTCATGAGGGAGAGGCATAGCGATGCCTGTGGCCAATTCATGTTGATGTTTGGCAGTGACCAACGCAATGTGGTAGAGCGATTATCCTCCAATTAAAAATAAATAAGTTTAATTATAAAAAATAAAATACATATTAAGCCAAATACATGTAAGATGATTATTCCATCAGATTTGCACTACCACTTCTGTAAACAGGAGTCCCTCATTCTGAACGGAGGTGGAGCTAAATGGGAACCTGAAATCAAACAAAATACACCACAGAGCTTCCCTGATGGGCTCAGGGTCTTCCCTGATAGCTTAGTTGGTAAAACACCGGCCTGCAATCCAGGAGACCTGAGTTCGATTCCCGGGTTGGAAAACGCCCCTGAAGACGGGAAAGGCTATCTACTGGGATATTCTGGCCTGGAGAATCCCGTGGACTGTGTAGTCGATGGGGTCGCAAAGAGCTGGACACGGCTGAGCAACTTTGACTACACCACACACAGCGTGTGCTACACTGGAGATTTTTTTATTGTTTGCTTGTCTTAATATTTCTGAGAACAGACTGGTTTAAGAAAACTAATGACAATTTATTGTTGGAGTTTTAAAATACATTAAAATAAACTGAATAATGATAATATAAGAAGGATGGGACATATACAACCATGACGCTGAAGTGGTACAATATTTTAGGGAATTAGAATGTGATGAGTATAATGTGTTTTAAATCTATAAGGAACCACACATACACACAGCTAAGAGAAGATTGAAATGCAAGGAAAAGTTGACAAAATAATTTCAAAATAATACAGGAAAATGAATATTAAGGAAAGATGCATGATACTAATATCAAGATGGTAGAATTAAATCCAAGCATATTTATAACTATAATGTATCTAAATGACCTAAAACATTATGTAGTGAAAATTGTCAGAATGAATAAAATGCAGGATCAGACTATACCCTATCTATAAGTAACCCAAAATATGATGTTTATATTTTAAATAAAAATAACAATCTAAATTAGAAGTAAAATGATGAAATAGACATAAAATGGAAAATATAATCATTACATTGATACAGCAGTTATATTTATATAAGATAAAGTTGACTCAGAGAAATGATTTTACTTGAGATAAAGAGATACACACTATAATGACAAAATAATCAATTTATGAACAAATAATATGAAATAGGTATGATCTAATAAGAACAATTTGAAAGATAAACCAAAAATTATGGAACATAAGAGAAAAGTAAGTATTCTATTTTACTTAGACATTTTGAGAATTATAAGAACACATGGAGAGAAAATGTGAATTTTGCTCTCCAACTTTATATCAAAATTTTTATAGTGCACCATACCAAACAACTGAAGGGTATACATATTAGACTATATTCTGGACTGTATTCTGGACCATAGAGCAAGTCCAAATACATTTCAAATAATTGAAATTACTTTCTGTATCACTCACCTAGAGCCAGACATCCTGGAATGAGAAGTAAGTGGGCCTTAGGAAGCATCAATATGAACAAAGCTAGTGGAGGTGATGGAATTCCAGTTGAGCTATTTCAAATCCTGAAAGATGATGCTATGAAAGTGCTACACTCAATATGCCAGCAAATTTGGAAAACTCAGCAGTGGCCATAGGACTGGAAAAGGTCAGTTTTCATTCTAATCCCAAAGAAAGGCAATCCCAAAGAATGCTCAAACTACCACATAATTGCACTCATCTCACACACTGGTAAAGTGATGCTTGAAATTCTCCAAGCCAGGCTTCAGCAATATGTGAACTGTGAACTTCCAGATGTTCAAGCTGGTTTTAGAAAAGGCAGAGGAACCAGAGATCATATTGCCAACATCCGCTTGATCATCAAAAAAGCAAGAGAGTGCCAGAAAAACATCTACCTCTGCTCTATTGACTTTGCCAAAGCCTTCGACTGTGTGGATCACAATATACTGTGGAAAATTCTGAAAGAGATGGGAATACCAGACCACATGACCTGCCTCTTGAGAAACTTACATGCAGGTCAGGAAACAATAGTTAGAACTGGACATGAATGACAGACTGGTTCTAAATAGGAAAAGGTGTACATCAAAGCTGTATACTGTTACCTTGCTTATTTAACATATATGCAGTGTACATCATGAGAAACTCTGGGCTGGAGGAAGCAGAAGCTGGAATCAAGATTGCTGGGAGAAATATCAATGACCTCAGATATGCAGATGACACCATCTTTATGGCAGAAAGTGAAGAAGAACTAAAGAGCCTCTTGATGAAAGTGAAAGAGGAAAGTGAAAAAGTTGACTTAAAGCTCAACATTCAGAAAACTAAGATCATGGCATCAGGTTCCATCACTTCATGGGAAATAGATGGGGAAATAGTAGCTGACTTTATTTTTCTGGGCTCCAAGATCCCTGCAGATGGTGATTGCAGCCATGAAATTAAAAGACATTTACTCCTTGGAAGCAAAGTTATGACCAACATAGACAGTATATTAAAAAGCAGAGGCATTACTTTGCCAACAAAGGTCCATCTAGTCAAGGCTATAGTTTTTCCAGTGGTCATGTATGGATGTGAGAGTTGAACTATAAAGAAGGCTGAGCACCAAAGAATTGATGCTTTTGAACTGTGGTGTTGAAGAAGATTCCTGAGAGTCCCTTAGACAACAAGGAGATCCAACCAGTTCATCCTAAAGGGAATCAGTCCTGGGTGTTCACTGGAAGGACTGATGCTGAAGCTGAGACTCCAATACTTTGGCCACCTGATGTGAAGAGCTGGCTCATTGGAAAAGACCCTGATGCTGGGAAAGACTGGGGGCAGGAGGAGAAGAGGATGACAGAGGATGAGATGTTTGAATGGCATCAAGAGTTAAACATGACTGAGCGACTGAACTGAACTGAATTGAGCTGAACTTTGAGAAAACAGATCAGCGATCATTTTCGATTCATTTAGAAGTTCAGGATTATAGACAAAGGCATTGCAACAATGAAACAATACAGCTTTCTTCAATAGCCCTCAGGAGTACAAAAACTTTTACAGGATATCAGCAAACAGAATCCTGCAAAAGGTCAAAGGAATTTGTCTTTATCTAGTTGCCCCCTCTGCTTCTGAGCTGCGTCAGAACTTGGGCCTGGGAAAGATGGATGTAATTTATCAGACTCGCTCAAAGTAAAAGGAAACAAAGAAAGAAAAAAGACATGGAGAAAGGGAGGGAAGGAAGGAGAAAAGGGATGAAAGGAAGGCTACAGTAATACAAGGCGTGATGAAGGATAGGAGGAAAGATAAGGAAATGGATAAACTGAAAATTGTATGATGATTTCCGAAATGTAACCATAAGAATCTGTTTCAATTCCTTTTTTATTTAAGGAACTGCATTTTAAACCAAGCTTCTATTAAAGAGACTGAAACGTAACTCATACAGGTTTAAGAAAAACACTGCCCCATCTCCCTCCACACACACAAACAGATTTATTTAAATCTGGAAAGTTTAAGACATTTCAAAATTGTCATCAGGATTAAGCCTCTCTATCACTTTAAACAGCTTTTATTTATATTGGCTGAATTCTTAAACAAGCTCACCAGGATACTATGAAAAAGCCCCTAGACATTCCAGAGTCACAGTTCTAGCACCTGCAATCACAGAAGGAAAGACAAACTCATTTCCGATATCCATAGTTAATGCTGTAAAAGGGTTCTGACTTGCTGTGTTTTAGGTCATGCACCCATTTCTGGAACTTTAACAATTGTTATCCAGGGACACACCTTTCATTGACATCCTGGAACATCTGTCCTCTTCAGAATGGTCAGGGCCATGTTTTGATGATGCCATCTGGAGAAGGGGAAGCTTATAAAAGGGAAAAACAAGTTTCAAAGATAAAAGTAAATGTCAGAGTTTATGTCATTCTTGTGTTTCTTTGTTAAAAATCTGTGGAAGGAACATTAGAAGATAGAAGACCTAAGAAATAATCCTGACTAAAACATAGGCCAAAACGTACCTGCTCTGTGCTTCAATTTTTCTCATCTCTCAAAAGAGATAAATGCCAAACAAGTAGCAATGCTTACTACTCTACAGGCTTCTTTAATATACTTACCCAAATGAATAGGATTAACTATCTGGATATAGTTATGAGGATCCAGTGAGATAAACCATGTAAACTGTGTATCATAGCCTTAGGCATTAGGAAGCACTCAGTACATTTTATATATCAACATCATTACTGCTCCAACTGACGATATTAAGTTTCAGTAGGAATTATGTTATTCACTGGAAGCTAATACACCGTCAGTAAAGGTTGTGTGCTGATGTTATGTGCTGTGTGCTTAGTCGCTCAGTCATGTCCCACTCTTTGTGACCCTGTAGACTGTAGCCTGCCAGACTCCTTTGTCCATGGGGGAGATTCTCCAAGCAAGAATACTGGAGTGGGTTGCCATGTCTTCCTCCACGGGATCTTCCCAACCCAGGGATAAAACTCAGGTCTCCTGCATTGCAGGCTGATTCTTACTGTCTGAGCCAACAGGGAAGCCTGATAAATGTTAGTTAAATGTTTTAAATAGTATATTGACAAATATTTTTTTAATGATAAATTGCATACTATTTTATTGCCTACTATTAAAGTGAACTAAACTAATGGTTTTGTAAAGTTTGTAATAGACTAGTATAATACATGAAGTTGTTTTCTAAATTTTCTTTTCATTCTTTCAAGAGCTTTTGTTAAACCAACAAATCTTATTTTAAAATAATCTTTTTTAAAAACTATTTTCTATTTGAGTGTGCCAATAGTGTTAAAACAGTGCAACTAGAATTTAGATTATCTCTCTATATAACAACAAAAAAGTGTCAATTCAAGAACAAGGGTAACTTACAAATGACATTAATGAGAATAAAGTGGAACTAATGGCAAATGAAATTATATTGGTTTCATATTAATGTTTAACAAGAGGAAATTAGTTTTATTCCTCAAATACAATTATAATTCTATTAAATCCTGTTTGATGATCAAAAAATTGTCCCAATATGACTGAAACAGAGAGAGCAAAAAACAGGATTGCATTATATTGAGATTGAAAGTAGGCATAAATTAAGTGGGGCCACATAAACTAGTGTGACATTTTTAGGATCTATCTCAAGGGCAACCGGAAGACATTGTAGCATTTAACATGATCAGATTTGCATTTTCAGAAGATTTATCTTCAACAGTGTGAAGAATGATTGGAAGAAGGGAACCCTGAAGGCAGTCATTTCCAAAGCACTTGCTACTGTCTATGAGTAAAATGATCTTAGTTTGGAATGACCTCAGGTGGATGAGGCCTGTACAGACTTGATACAGGTGTTCTGATCCTGTCCAGAGATTGAGATGGGACTGCGGCAATGAGAGAGCCCCTGGGCCAGTGGCCTGTGACCATTGGCTCTAGCCCTTCAGCTTTGCCATAAAGAATTCCCACAAAGATGAAAAGTAGTGAAACAAGTGTCTATTAGTAGGAAAAAAGGAACAGTTTGTGTGGCTGGACAGAGACAGAATTTTGCTCTCCTGGTATTTTGAATCACTTTTACGGGGCATTTCTTCTGGGTTTCCTTTTGCCAGTCATCTCGCTTTGCCTAATTCTGTGTCCATCTTTCATATATCTCTGGGTCCCTCTATGTATGCGTGCACATGTCTTAGCCAAGATGGATTCTAGTGAAGAGGCTTACGGGTAGATTGCCATCAGTTAGTACAGGCTAGTTCTGTTGCAGGAAAGGGGACCCCTTCCAGGGCCCAAAACTGTGCTCTTGCCTAACACTGGGAAATGAATTGTCCGAGGAGACACATGTGCTAACAAACCAAGAGATTTTATTGGGAAAGGGCACCCAGGTGGAGAACAATAGAGTGAGGGAACCCAGGAGAACTGCTCTGCCACGTCTTTTACGGTCTCAAGTTTTATGTGTCCGGATTAGCTTCTGGATTGTCTTTAGCCAGTCATTCTGAGTCAGAGTCCTTCCTGGTGGTGCACGCCTTGTTCAGCCAAGATGGACGCCAAAGGGAAGGATTCTGGGAGGTGGTCGGACATGTGGTGTCTCCTTTTGACCTTTCCTGAACTCTTCATGTTGGTGGTGGCTTATTAGTTCCGCCTTCCTTACCAGGACCTTCTGTCGTAAAACAACTCATGCCATTGGTTATTAAGGTGCCTGGCCAGGGTGGGTGGTTTCAGTTAGTGTGCTTCCCCTAACAATTCTCCCTCCATTTTTGACCTCCCAGGAACCTTTCTGGGAATATGTAGTCTAGAAGTTCTCCTTGACTTAGAGAATGAGAAATATGTGGTCTTTTACCTCATACCTAGACAGGGCCCAGCGTCCTCTCTGGATCGTCCTGCTATTTTGATCATGGAGAATTGGTCCACAGGAAACAAACTCCAACAGCTCACCCTGGGAGTTGGAGGAGGGGGCCCCATCTATCTCCTGTCTTAGGAAGATCTGAACAAACTTGCTAAATACTGTTAAAAAATTTGCAGACATTTACATTTCAGATCTAGTTGGCTTTATTTAGTGAATCATGAATAGAGAAGCATCTGGTCTAAAGAAGTAGAGAGGAGCTTTGAAGAGTTGTACAAAGGGAGAGGGTTGTTGACTATAATGAACAGGAATTGACAAGTTATCCTGGGTAAATGCTGATTGATTATACAAGGGTTACTTTATTTATTTGGAGCATGGCCAAGTTTCAGAGCTAGATTATGAAATTTTTAAGTTTATTCTGATTGGCTGGCTTTAGATTTTGATTTCTTAACCTTGAGGCACTTACAGGCTTGAGTTTGGGTTTGCTTACATATGCTGCTAATGTATAGGAACCACTTGAGTCTATTGGCTTCCTTGTTTCATTAATTTAACAATACTTAGAAAAATTGTGAACTGGATAACATTGAATGTGTCAATAAAGGAAAAAGAGTATACAGAATCTCAGGCTTCTAACTTGCTTAACCGGGTATATTGATAATGTGACTTCCTGAGACAAAGAACAATGACAGATAAGGTTGGCTGCATATTAATAAAAGTTTGAGTTTTACATGTGCTTTGTTTGAAGTTGATTAAAATGAAAAGGTTACTTAAGCAATTGAATATGTAGTTCTAAAGTTTTGGAGGCAGATGTGAAAGAAAGATATGGAATAATACTATGACAGTGGATGAGATCTCCTGGAGAGAAAGTATAGCTTGATAAGGGACATAAACTTAGGACAGTTTCAAGGATCTCTACCACTTAGTAATATATAAATATTATTTTTCCTTTTTGGAAAAAAATGATTATGAAGCAATGGGAAAAAACTCTAGAGTAGAAAACAACATTCCAGGATAATAATCACTTTTTTCTTCTTCTTTTTTTTGTCATTAACTTTTATAGAGACTGAGCTAATCAGTTAATAGTTCTGGGTCTTAGTTTTATTATTTGTAAAATGAAAAATTAAACTATATTAGTGCTTCCACTCAGTTTTATATATATATATTTTTTCAAACCAGACTATGGGACCATTTCTGATAAATTGAATTACAATCTCTGTGAGACAGGCCCCAAAATCTGTAGTTTCAAGAAGCACCCTGAGTGGGAACATGTGTGCTGCATAATTTCTATAGATCCTCTTGCGTTCAAAGTTCTGTAATTCTATAAGAATATGCAAAAAGTCATGGACAATATAAAATAAAAGAAACAATAAAGATGGTAACTTCATTTCAAAGAACAGTTTTGAATTTAAACATCTTTTGTTCTTTTTTTTATTCAAATTGAATGCTTCACCTTTAGATTTGCATCAAAAGTTGAAACCATATGTCTTAAAGCTGAATGGCTTTAGTATCTTAAATGGTTTGCCCCCTGTGGGAACTAAATTTATAATTGGTGGCTGGCTTGCTTAAATCCTTGATTATAGGAATTTCCTCTATAGCATACTTACTAGTTGAGGTTCATGGATTTTCTTTTGCTTTTCTTAGAATGTTTTCTTAACAGGATATATTTATTACCAATTTATCTGAAATAAAATTAAGTTTTAGCTCCTTACCCTGTTAAGCCAAGCAATCCTTAAAAGCAAACAATGAGTGGAGATTCGAAAAGAATAAAACAAGCCATCATTATGGGCTTGGGAAGTTAATTAGCACATAAATTAGCAATGGTTCCTATAATGGTGGCCAAATGTTGAATTGTTCCCAGAAGTCACAGAAACCATTTCTGATGTGAGTTTCCCAGGTTTCTTAGGGTTAAATTGGCAGTTGTAGCAAAATGGTATTCATATGCTGGATAGGGTTAGTCTGTCAGGGAAGACTGACTTCCATAACTTAGAGATTGAAGCATAAAATCAGGACAGTTTCATCTGGGACAACTGTAGACCAATGGTGATTATGTGTGGCATATTTAAATGAGAATATTTGAGCATTTCTATGAATGTTAGATAAAATTTTGTTGTTGTTTGGTCCCTAGTCAGGTCTGACTCCTTGTGACTCCATGGACTGTCGCCTGCCAGCATCTTCTGTCCATGATATTTCCCAGTTAAGAATACTGGAGTGCCATTTCATTGTCCAGAGGATTTTCCCAACCCAGGGATTGAACCATGTCTTCTGCATTAGCAGGTAGATTCTTTACTACTGAGCCACCAGGAAAGTCCTTAGGTAACATAGGTAAGTATAAGTCTTTGCTGCTGCTGCTAAGTCGCTTCAGTCGTGTCCAACTCTGTGTGACCCCATAGACGGCAGCCCACCAGGCTCCTCCATCCCTGGGAGTCTCCAGGCAAGAACACTGGAGTGGATTGCCATTTCCTTCTCCAATGCATGAAAGTGAAAAGTGAAAGGAGCCTGCCAGGTTCCTCCATCCATGGGATTTTCCAGGCAAGAGTACTGGAGGGGGGTGCCATTGCCTTCTCTGATAAGTCTTTAATGATGGTTTAAAAATTAAACAATTTTCTTCAGACTCCCAGACTCACACACATTTAGATTGATAGGAGAAATATCACTCAGTGGTTGAAACTCCTTATCAAGAGCACTGATCTTAATATAAATATTTATTTACAGATTATAATGCATGTCACTCTTCCATAAACAATTCCATTAATAATAAGCAAAATAGTATACATACATGAATTTCAGACCTTTCTTTAACTGATTCATTGAAGCAACAGTTGTCCTTTTTGTGAAGAATTTTAGCTTTTTTCTTATAAGTATTTTTTAAAGTAATTTATTCAACAAATATTTTTGCCTGAAAAATCCCATGGACAGAGGACCCTGGTGGGCTATAGTCCAAAGGGTTGTAAAGAGTCGGACACAGCTGAGCATGCTCACCCACATTCAGTAATTATATACTAAGGGCCAACTCTATGTCAACCATAATATTAGCAGTGAGAACAGCAAGAAAAAGGCAGAAACTTTTATAACTTATATAAAGTTTATAAAATTAATGCCAAGATACTCCTATCATGTTACATTGAAAATAAATGCTGAGACTTTATGGTCCAGCTATGATAGAGCCATCATTATTGAACTAGTCCATGTGCAATGAATAGAGATAATTGGACAAGATTTTCAGGCACTACCCAAGCCAATAAGACTGTGATCTCTGGAAAGAGAAAAAACAAAGTGAGCTCTACAATCTCCTTGGCTTTCTGCCTAGAAGTACTTCTCAGTCTACACTAAAGGCAAAGAAATTTGAATGTGAGTATATCAGTCATACAGAAACGAGAGGTCAAGGAAGCAGAGGTGGCTAGAATTTGCAAACCCAAATAGTATAGCAGATGGAGCTACTCAGAGAAAGAGATTCAGAAATCTGCATAGGGGTCCCCTTGCGGTCACATGAAGATATGTGTGGAGGTGGAAAGAAAAAATAAACATTCCCAGAACCCACACAGAGTTGGGAAAATCTTTACTATTCATTTAGCTAAAGTAGGGAGGCCTTGTTGATCAATTAGAGTTATTCGTAGATAACCCAAAAAGATCACCTTTAAAAACAGACTGTTTAGCTCTAGAAAAAAGGCTATTTAATGCTACTGTAACTAGGCTTAATAATGAATCTTAAAAAGACCACATTGATCTACAAGAAACATAAAGCCCTTATAAAAACAGACTTCAAGTCATTATGAAGCAGACATCAAAATCCAAACATTGAACAATGTAATAATCACAGTATCCTTCATTCAAATGTATGTATATATGACAAAAAGCAACAAATGGTACCCATAACCAGAAGAAAATCTGTTTACTGAGGCAGAACCAAATATGATAAAGATAATAGAATCAGCAGAAAAATATCTTTACAAATTGATTATAAATATGGGCAAAGATTTAAAGGAGAATTTCAACATAATAGAAGGAAAATAAAAGATATAAGAAAACAAAATGGAACTGATAGGGAACTAAAATCTGGAAAGAAAAGTCTATTGAATAAGACTAATACACGTTGAATCTAACAGAAGAATTAATGACAGACCTTGAAGACAGAATAGAAAAATATAGATCAAAAAGTATCCAAAGTGAAGAATAGAAAGAGAAATACTGAAACATAATGAATTCTTCAGTGGATCTCTGGTACAAATTTAAAAGGTTTAACATGGATTTTTCTTTGGAATGGTTTTGGTCACTGCCTCCTATACAGTATTTTTAACCTCCATCCATAATTCTTCAGGGACTCTGTCTACCAGATCTAATCCCTTGAATCTGTTTGTCACCTCCAGGGCGTAAATCTAAGGGATTTTATTGAGGTCAAACCTGAATGACTTAGTGTTTTTTTCCTACTTTCTTCAACTGAAGCCTGAATTTTGCAATAAGAAGTTCAAGATCTGAGCCACAGTCAGCTCTAGGTCTTGTTTATACTAATGATCTAGAGCTTCTCTATCTTTGGCTGAAAACAATATAATTAATCTGATTTCAGTATTGAGCACTTGGTGATGTCCATGTATAGAGATGTCAATACTCTATTGGATTCTTTGGGTAGAGTCATTTTATCTCAATAGTACTTTGATGTTATTCTGCTATTTTATAACATCCGGTGTTGCAGATAGATAATGTGATGCTTGTATTATTTACTTTCCCTCTGCGATAATTTTTTCTTTAACCTAAAAATTTGTTTAAAAAATTCACTTTATCCGGGCAATTCAGCTTAGTTGGTAAAGGATCTGCCCGCAATGCAGGAGACCCCAGTTTGATTCCTGGTTTGAGAAGATCCCCTGGAGAAGGGAAAGGCTACTCACTCTGGTATTCTGGCCTGGAGAATTCCATGAACTATATATTCCATGGGGTCCTGAAGAGTCAGACATGACTGAGTGAATTTCACTTTCAGAATTTTTACCAAGACTTTTATCTTCTCATCTGGAAATGGATGGGAACTGATTCTTATGAATGAATATATAATTCTCTGGAAGCAAAATAAGTTGCATCTTTGTTAGGATTTGGAGATTATTTTTACTTAAATTTGAAATAATTCATGACTTTAACGTGAACCAGATTCATTTTCCTATAAAATCGCTGAGTGAGATCCAGGGTTGAATTTGATCCCTGGGTGATAATGACTTTATGCTATTTGGAAAGTGCATAGAGTGATGCATTTAGAAATTCAAAAACTGGAACACACACAGAAACACACACTCTCTCCCAGGTTATCTCTGTAGATCTGTTGACCCTCCTACATCTTCAGAAATGACCCCAGTTCTCCACTCTCCTATATATCTGCCCTTTGCAATGTCTCTTTGCAACTTCTGCCATTAAAGGCGAAGTACATTTTCTTTCTTATTGAAGCTGGTGTGGCCCTGTTTTGTCAGTGGAATGCACAGTAGAGGATATTGTGACAATTCTGAGTGTAATTCCAAAGAGAATGTGAGAATGCATGCCTTTCTTTTCTCTCTCCCTCCCCACTTCTTTCCCTCCCCTGTCTATCAGTAGCTGACCAGTATGAGCATCAACACAGATTAGCCTGCTGGAGATGGAGAGAGAGTGCTGAAAAAAGCCATGTTATCCTAGCCAAAGCCCTTGACCTTGTGACAGAGCCAGTTAATATCAGCCAATCCAACGAAGGTACCAACAGCTGACCTCAGGGGCATGATTAGCATATCTGACAGCAGAAGGGCTACTCGTTTGGCTGCTTGTTCCCAGCATTATTTATGATAACCAAAAACTGAAAGAACATCTAATTTAAAAGTATTTCAGAAATAAACTGAGACTACAGTGCAATTCCATGTTACTTACTTTATACTCCATTGTGTGTGTGATAAGTCTCTAAGTTGGGTCTGACCCTTTGTGACTCCTTGGACTATAGCCCAGCAGACTCTTCTGTCCATGGGATTTCCTAGACAAGAATACTGGAGTGGGTTGTCATTTCCTTCTCCAAAGAATTTTCCTGAGCCAGGGATAGAACCCACATCTCCTGCATTGGCAGGTGGGTTCTTTACCACTGAACCACCAGGAATCCACTTAGAATCCTTTAGATCTGTTCATATTAACTACATTTTATTTATCCAACTTCTAGGGCATATGTGTAGATAGTTTTATGAAGCAAACAAAGATTTCTCAATTCTTCTTTCATGTACTATGTTTATATGATTTGCTTTAAACTTAAAATATATGCAGACACACCAAAATTGTAACTGCACTGAAACACGTGAAAAGGCTTCCCCCAATCATGAGGATAACATAAGGCCTCTAAGGCGCGAGTAATCTGAGATACCACCTTGACTCATGCCAAATTTGAGCCATTTAAATGTAGGCTCCTTTCGGACTATTTGTATAATGTTTTCTTTAATTATTTGACTAGATATTTGCAAAGTTAATAAATTCTAATTTTGCCTAACACATTCATCTTGTTAGCCACCCACCCACCTCTCTTACATGCCCTCCCTCAACTCCTAATCATTTCTCCCAAGGCATCTCTTTTATTTTAGTAAGACATCGTTTGGTTGCAAATGAGAAAACTGAAATTACAGTCAATTTTAAAAAGTAATTTTATTAAAGAAATACAGTGGTTCATGAAACTGGCAAGGATATGGGTAAATTTCACCCCAAGTATGTATGACTGGATCTGGTGGGCTGAAGGATATCATTGTTGTTGTTGTGGCTCAGTAGTAGAGAACCCGCGTGCCAATACAGGAAATTAAGGTTTGATCCCTGGGTTGGGAAGATCCTCTGGAGAAGGAAACGCCAACCACTTCAGTATTCTTGCCTAGAAAATCCCATGGACAGAGAAGGCTGGCAGGCTACAGTCTACAGGATCGCAGAAGAATCGGACACAACTTAGCAGCTAAACAAGAAATGTGTGACTGGGTCTTCTGAGCGGAAGGATATTGTCGTTGCTTTCAGTCACTCAGTCGTGTCCAACTCGTTGCGACCCCGTGAATTGCAGCACACCAGGCTTTCCTGTCCTTCACCATCTCCCAGAGTTTGCTCAAATTCATGTCCATTGAGTCGGTGATGCTATCGATCCATCTCATCCTCTGCCGCCCCCTTCTACCTTCGGTCTTTCTCAGGAAGGATATTGTTTGTATGTAATTCTATCTCCTCATCTCATCTCTTATTCTGTAGATGAATTGGCCTACTTCCATCAGCCTCTCCAAGTAGTTGACCTGGCTACTGGAAGCTCTCAACCAGAGAAATGAAAGGAGCCTCTCTCTCACCTTCAGTAAGGAGAACTCCAAAGCGGGACTCAGATTAGCCTGCGTGAGTTACATGACCACTCATGTTTTCCGTTCTTATGGTTTACAGGATGTCGTTTTACAGCTGATTTGGGTTATCTGTCCAAAACTGTGCCAATAGGACATTGTGATAAGTGACTGAAGAATAGTGCAAATGCAGAAGGGAGAATATTTTGCCAAAAATGTGGGCTGATATTTCTAAAATAAGGAATCAGTGGTGGTAAGAAGACCTAAATGACAGGGTCCCACAAGATTATTTCTCTTTGATATGATGTGACAGCACAATTTATTAATTAATATCAGAGAAAGTTTTCCACATGCCAGACACTTATTACAATAGGCTAGGAACATTGCTGTCATAAGTTGCGTAAAAATAGTTTTATAAAACTGAAAATAATTCAGCTAAAATGCTTTCTGAACGTGGAGGGGAAATATCAAAATCATGATTTTGAAAACTTAATCCTGTTCAGTTCAGTTCAGTCGCTCACTTGTGTCTGACTCTTTGTGACTCCGTGACCTGCAGCAGGCCAGGCCTCCCTGTCCATCACCAACTCCCGGAGTCTACCCAAACTCATGTCCATTGAGTCAGTGATGCCATCCAACCATCTCATCCTCTGTTGTAGGCTTCTCATCCTGCCTTCAATCTTTCCCAGCATCAGGATCTTTTCCAATGAGTCAGTTCTTTGCATCAGGTGGCCAAAGTATTGGAACTTCAGCTTAGGCATCAGTCCTTCCAGTGAATTTTCAGGACTGATTTCCTTTAGGGTCTGGTAAATATCATCAGGCAGAAGTCAAATAATTTTAGAGGTTGCCTTTGGTCTCCTCCTCTTGGGGAATCTGTTTTCTGCCGTCCGTTGAAACAATCATTTCGTGCATTGTTTATTTTTCTGGTTGTTTACCATGGGAGAGAAGGTGAAGTGCCAGTTATTCAGATTCCAGCTGCCTTAGTCAGTTTACTCCTTTCTCTGTGTCCTCATCTCACTGAAGCCTGTGTTATCTGGACTCTGCTGAGTTACCCCTCTGTGTGGTTCAGTTCAGTTCAGTTCTCAGCTGCGTCCAACTCTCTACAACCCCACGTGCTGCAGCACGCAGGCTTCCTTGTCCATCACCAACTCCTGGAGCTTGTTCAAACTCATGTCCATCGAGTCAGGGATGCCATCCAACGATCTCATCCTCTATCGTCACCTTCTCCTTCTGCCTTCAATCTTTCCCAGCATCAGGGTCTTTTCCAATGAGTCCGTTCTTTGCATCAGGTGGCCAAAGTTTTGGAGTTTCAGCTTCAGCATCAGTCCATCCAATGAATATTCAGGACTGATCTCCTTCAGGATGGACTGGTTGGATCTCCTTGCAGTCCAAGGGACTCTCAAGAGTCTTCTTCAGCACCACAGTTCAAAAGCATCAATTCTTTGGTACTCAGCTTTCTTCACAGTCCAACTCTCATATCCATACATGTAGACCTACAAGAACTTCTAGAACACCCCAGAAAGATCTCCTTTTCATCATAGGGGACTGGAATGCAAAAGTAGAAAGTCAAGAGATACCTGGATTGACAGACAAACTTGGCCTTGGAGTACAAAATGAAGCAGGGCAAAGGCTAACAGTTTTGCCAAGAGAACACACTGGTCAAAATTTCCTAGCATATTATGAAGCAATAAGTTATGAATGGAAATAGCATAAGAGTGAATGACTTTTTGTTCCTGATTCTAATCATGTTCTAACTTTATTCCTGGTTATGTAAGAGTGTGTATTAGGTTGGTGCAAAAGTAACTGCAGTTTTGCATTGTTGAACTTTGCCATTTGATATTGGAATACATTTTAAATAAATGTGGTTGCCTTATATATCATTTTAATGTGCATTTCTTGCTTTATACTTTTTGCTAATGAATTAATACTTGGTGTTTATTTTATATATACTTTAGACTATTGGAATTATGTTAGACAAAAAAGCACATTCAAATGATTTTCTTCTTCAAGTTCAAAATGGATCATAAAGCAGTGGAGACAATTCACAACATCAGCAATGAATTTGGTCCAGAAACTTCTAACAGATGTACAGTGCAGTGGTGGTTCAAAAACTTCTGCAAAGGAGACAAATGCCTTGAAGATGAGGAGCATAGTGACTGGCAATTGGAAGTTGACAAAAACGAATTGAGAGCCATCATTGAAGCTGATCATCTTACAGCTACACAAGAAGTTGTGCAAGAACTCATCATAAACAATTCTATTCAGCATTTGAAGCAAATTGGAAAGGTGGAAAAGCTCATAGTGGTTGCCTAATGAGAGGATTAAAAAAAAAAGTCATCATTTTGAAGTGTCATCTTCTCTTACTCTATGTAAAAACCAATGAGCCATTTCTCAGTTGGATTGTGACTTGTGAAGAAATGTGGATTTTATCTGAAAAGCAATGATGACCAGCTCAGTGGGTGGACCAAGAAGAAGCTCCAAAGCAGAGAAGGTCATGGTCAGCATTTGGTGGTCTGCTGCTGGTCTGATCCACTACAGCTTTCTGAACCCAGTGAAACCATTACCTCTGAGAAGTATGCTCAGCAAATTGATTAGCTGCCCATAAAACTGCAATATACAGCCTTGATGTACTCCTTTTCCTATTTGGAACCAGTCTGTTGTTCCATGTCCAGTTCTAACTGTTGCTTCCTGACCTGCATACAGGTTTCTCAAGAGAGAGGAAAAGGAGTCCGTCAAGGCTGTATATTGTCACCCTGCTTATTTAACTTATATGCAGAGTACATCATGAGAAATGCTGGGCTGGAAGAAGCACAAGCTAAAATCAAGATTGCCGGGAGAAATGTCAACAACCTTAGATATGCAGATGACACCACCCTTATGGCAGAAAGTGAGGATGAACTAAAAAGCCTCTTGATGAAAGTGAAAGAGGAGAGTGAAAAAGTTGGCTTAGAGCTCAACATTCAGAAAACTAAGATCATGGCATCGGGTCCCATCACTACATGGGAAATAGGTGGGGAGACAGTGGAAACAGTGTCAGAATTTATTTTTGGGGGCTCCAAAATCACTGCAGATGGTGATTGCAGCCATGAAATTAAAAGACACTTACTCCTTGGAAGGAAAGTGATGACCAACCTAGATAGCATATTAAATAGCAGAGACATTACATTGCCAACAAAGGTCTGTCTGTTCAAGGCTATGGTTTTTCCAGTGGTCATGTATGGATGTGAGAGTTGGACTGTGAGGAAATCTGAGTGCCGAAAAATTGATGCTTTTGAACTGTGGTGTTGGAGAAGACTCTTGAGAGTCCCTTGGACTGCAAGGAGATCCAACCAGTCCATCCTGAAGGAGATCAGTCCTGGGTGTTCATTGGAAGGACTGATGCTGAAGCTGAAACTCCAGTACTTTGGCCACCTCATGCAAAGAGTTGACTCATTGGAAAAGACTCTGATGCTGGGAGGGATCGGGGGCAGGAGGAGAAGGGGACAACAGAGGATGAGATGGCTGGATGGCGTCACCGACTCGATGGACATGAGTTTGAGTAAACTCCGGGAGTTTGTGATGGACAGGGAGGCCTGGCATGCTGTGGTTCATGGGGTTGCAAAGAGTTGGACACGACTGAGTGACTGAACTGAACTGACTGAACTGAAGACTGCAGTGTCTGCAGCTGGCACTGGTCAGCAGAAAGGGCCCAATTCTTTCCCAGGACAGTGCTCTACTGCACATCACACAACCGATGCCTCAAACGTTGAGTGAACTTGGGTTTGAAGTTTTGCCTTATCTGCCGTATTCACCTGGCCACTTGCCAGCCAGCTACCACTTATTCAAGCATCTTGACAACTTTTTGAATAGAAAATAGTTCCACAACCACCAGGATACAGAAAATGCTTTCCAAGAGTCCATCGAACCCCAAAGCACTGATTTTTATGCTATAGGAATAAACAAACATATTTCTTATTGGCTAAAATGTGTTGATTGCCCTGGTTCCTGTTATGATTAATAAAGAAGTGTTTGAGCAGTTACAGACCCTGATTTAAAATTCAAGTCACGCAACCACAATTACTTTTGAATGCAATTACTTTTGGTTAAAAAATAAATGAAATTTTGATGAAGCATGGACTACATATAGAGGTTTAAATAATAAAATTTATTTAATAAAAGTATATGATATTGTGTTCTATTGTATAAAATAAACAGTTTCAATGGCCATTGCAGTCTTTTTTTAGATCCATGATATGTAGTAAGATAATAAAAATTCAAATGGTTTCACAATTCATGAATATTGATGTTATCAAAGCTATAAATGAGGTATATTTATAGTTATGAGTATTTATCCCACTAACTTTTCATCAAATTCTATTTTTATGTGTATATTCTAAAATTTATAATCTAGACAATATCATTATTTATAACAGTATGCATCCATACACTGGATAAAGAATTTACTTGTGAAAACTACACATGAATGCCAGTGGTTAACAAAACATGATTTATGTAAATTCCTTGTATCTGTATTTATTGATATTTGTTATGCCTTGCTGGTATTCAAGTCATGGATATTTAACATTTTCATAAATTTATGAAATAAAGTCATTGCAGAGATTGTTACTCTTATTCTTATAAAAATAATACATCACCAAGCTAAGGTGCCCTGGCAATCACAGCAGAGCACTCTGGAGATCACAGGGAAGACCAAGCAAGACAGTAGGGAGCTAAGACTCGTAAATGTAACAATTTATGCTCCCAATTACCAAATATGGAAATAAAACGCACCAGATAGAATAAAAATTATAAAAAATAATTAAAATAATACCCTTGCACAAAGGAAACCAAGGAGATTTTTATTTTAGAAATCAAAATTTACTGAGGATGTAAAGGAATGAATGAATTAATGTTGCATTATTTGAACATCAGTTGTTTATTAAAACACTGTGAAGGGGCAAAAATGAATGTCTCATTGCTGACTTCGAGACAATTGTCTATCACTAGTAGAAATAAGCAAAGAAGTAAATATAATAGAATGATAGAAGTATTCTTGTGGGCAGGGATTAGTGGAATTGAGAGAGAAAAGAAGTGAAGAGAGAAGAGAGAAACTCTCAGTTTAATTAAACCTGAAATGATTTCACCAGCAGCGGAATGAGGATATTGAAGGGAAATGCAATGCCCTTTAACTTCTGTAAATATTTGTACTAAAATGTGTGCCACTTTTGAAGAACCTGCTCAGAAATGAAACAAATCAATTTTCTAGAACCTTTAAGCTATGTAAATGCTTTATAAATTAAAACACTTGACCTGATTAGAAAAAATAAGTTATAGTTTGTCAGAACACTGGGGGAACAGAGGTAGGCATACAGATAAGAATTCTCAGTCTCCTCTTGTGAAGACATGTGAATGGAAGCTAGTGATCTTGAGCCCAAAAAACAGGTAGGAAACTAACTGGAGTTTAGTAAGGCTGGCATGGAGGATTTAGAGTAGTAAGTCAGAAAAAGAAATCAGAGAAAAGTTGAAACAGGCTGAGGCAGACCATACATATGTTCATTTGCATTCTTTCTCTGTACCTTATTCTATTGGCAACATAAGACTGAAAACATGTGTTTTAAACAAGTCAGTGCCATGATTTAATGTGCACTTCAGAATGCACATTATTCTTTCAGAAGTTTGGATTGTTATTTATCAAACATTTTTTCTTTCTTATTTTGTGACAATTTAATCCCATAAAATATTATCAATGTTTAAAAGAAAGAAAAAAAAAAAACTATAGAAGAAAAAGTTCAGTCTTGGTGTCAAAATAATTTGAGAATCATTTTAGTGAATAAATGTATATGAAAATATTACAACTTCAGTTATGACTCACCAGAGGAGCATAAAAAACCCTGCCTAACTTAAATTAATTTGATAAAATAAATTTTCCTTTCAGAAAGTTCATGAAAGCATTGGTTAGGGAAGTGCTGGTACTGAAGCTGGGATGGAATGTACCAGTCTGGAGATAGGCACAGCTCTTAGGAAACATTGAAATAGTTTAAGCAAATGTTAATGGGGATTGAAATGGAAGTGAGAGCATGACCGTTTCTGTTGAGTTGTTAAGTCATGTCCAACTCTTTGCAACCCCATGGACTGCAGCACGCCAGGCTTCCCTGAACTTCACTCTATCCCGGAGCTTGCTCAAACTCATGTCCATTGAGTCAGTGATACCATCCAGCCATCTCATCCTCTGTTGCCCCCTTCTCCTCTTGCCCTCAATCTTTCTCATCCTCAAGATCTTTTCCAGTGAGTCAGCTCTTCGCATCAGATAGCCAAAATATTGGAGCTTTAGCTTCAGCATCAGTGTCAGTTCTTCCAATGAATCTTCAGGGTTGATCTCCTTTAGGATGGACTAGTTCGATCACCTTGCAGTCCAAGGGACTCTCAAGAGTCTTCTCTAGCACCACAATTCAACAGCGTCACTTCTTCAGTGCTCAGCCTGCTCTATTACCCAACTCTCACATCCATCCGTGACTACTAGAAAAATCATAGCTTTGACTCTACAGACTTTTGTTGACAAAATGATACTTTCGCTTTTTAATACTCTGTCTAGCCTCGTCATAGCTTTCCTTCCAAGAAGCCCACGTCTTTAATTTTATGGTTGCAGTCACTATCTGCCATGATTTTAGAGCCCAAGAAAACAAAGTCTGTCACTGCTTTCACGTTTTCCCCTTCTATTTTCCATGAAGTGATGGGACTGTATGCTGTGATCTTAGTATCTTGAATGCTCAGTTTTAAGCCACCTCTTTCACCCCATCAAGATATCTTTAGTTCCTCTTCACTTTCTGCCTTTAGTGTGGTGTCATCTGCATATCTGCGTTTGTTGATATTTCTCCCAAAAATCTTAATCCCAGCTTGTGATTCATCCAGCCCAGCACTTTGCATATAAGTTAAATTATCACAGTGACAATATACCTTGATGTATCCCTTTCCCAATTTGAACCAGTCAGTTGTTCCATTTAAGATTCTGCTTCTTCTTGACCCAAATACAGATTTCTCATGAGACAGGTCAGATTGTCTGGAATTCCCATCTCGTGAAGAATTTTCCACAGTTTGTTGTGATCCACATGGTCAAAGGCTTTCATGTAGTCAATGAAGCAGAAGGAGATGCTTTTCTGGAATTCCCTTGTTTTCTCTATGATTTAACAATTGTTGGCAATTTGATTTCTGGTTCTTCTGCCTTTTTTAAACCTGGATTGTACATCTGGAAGTTCTCTCTTCATGTTCTTGGTTCAAAGTCTAGTTTGAATGATTTTGAACATAATCTTACTAACATGCAAAATGAGCACAATCGTCTGCTAGTTTGAACATTCTTTGGCATTGCCCTTCTTTAGGACTGGAATGAAAACTGACCTTTTCCAGTCCTGTGGCCACTGCCAAGTTTTCCAAATTCGCTGACATATTGAGTGTTGCACTTTAACAGCATCATCTTTTAGGTTTTTAAATAGCATAGCTGGAACTCCGTCATCTCTGCTAGCTTTCTTCATAATAATGCTTCCTAAGGCAAACTTGACTTCATACTCCAGAGTATCTGGCTCTAGGTGAATGACCACATCATTGTGGTTATCTGGGTAGACTGAATAGACTCTGAGTTGATGGAGTAGACAAAACCCAACTTTGGCTATGATTGGTCATGGAAATAGTGAAGTCATATTATTCTTTGATTATGTTTTTATCTGAGTTATTTATTGCTGCATAACAATTTACTCTAAAACACACTGACTTAAGTATAACACATTTATTATCTCACAGTTGCTGTACTCCACGAATCAAGGCACATCTTAGCTTTAGAGTCTCATAAGTCTGCAGTCAAGACTACAGTCTAGGCTACTGTCTCATCTAAAGTCTCCAGTAGGAAAGGATGTACTTTCAAGAAGGTTCAGCTGTTTTTTGGAAGACTTCAGTTCCTCTTAGGATACTGGAATGAGATTTTAAGTTTCTCCCTGCCTATTGTGCAGAGGTCGCTTTCATTATCTCACCATGTGCAAGCATTCTTCATCAGAGTGAATAAGCAGAGGGGGTATAAGCTAAAGAATGCTAACAAGACAGAAGTCTTTGGCTTTTGTAGTCTAACCTTTGAAGTGATATCCAATCACATTTGCCATTTTCAGGTTGTTTAAAGTTAGCTACTAGGCCCAGCCTGCCCTTAACAGGTGGATATTAGATAAGGACATGAATAATAGAAGACATGAATCACTGTAAACTATTTTAGAAGGCTGTTTGCCACATTATCTAATAGTTGATATGAAAATAAATCTGCAAAGGCTTTTCCATTAGAATGAGAGGTGACTATTAAAGCAAAACAACAGAGAACAAAATCACCAAAACAAACAAACAAACAAAAAAACACCCATAACCCTTTAACTACCTTTAAAGTGAATTAAATTTTGTTTATTTTGAAAGGACCAAAGATTGTTGTGTGCTACCTGTTTAAGCTATATGGTGCACCAAAGCACTTTTGTAATTTGTGGAGACCATGAGCTGAATCTGATAAGTATTTGTGCACTCAACTATGAATATTTTAAAATGTGTTTAACATGAACACAAGCAGAAATAAACACAATTAGTAATTAGAAAGTTTGTACCAAGAACAGCTTTTATTTTTGCTAAAAGTGTTCTTGAAACAAGATATTTTATACTTGTTGTAACACAACACCCATTATCATCCTCTTTTATTCTGTCTCCTTTTAATGTTTGACACATGGTGTGAGAAACCATGTGTTCCTGGTTAAAAACTTATAGTTTGCTAAATTGTTGAGGCCTTTTAAATTCTTCACACGCCTTTATCTTCTCATCCCCACATCCCAATATTATAAATACACATATACATGCATTTTTCAACTAATAGAATGCTCAGTACCCTGGGTGATCACACTCAAGGCAGTTTCAAAGAATGTGAACATCAGCATGAAGAATCTGGTCTGTGTTTCAACTGTCTAACTCTAGCTCCAGTCCGTGTAGGTGGGATTAATGATTTATCCCAACCATTTAGGAGTTACCTAGCTTCAGTCTGAAAGAGTAGTAACTGGAAATCATAATTACTGATCATATTCTGATCAAATGTTGAACTTTTCTCCTATTTACAAAGACAGGATGCATTGTGCTATACTTGCCTGATGAAGCAGATTGGCTTAAATCTAGTTGACATGCAGTAAAAGACAAACTACCAGTGTTGTGTGTGTGTGTGTGTGCGCGCGTGCATGTGTGTGTGAGTGAGTTTGTGTGTGATTTCATGTGATCTAATTTGTAGCATCAGTAGGGAAAATTTTAGTGACAATGATTTAGAGACAAAAAGAGCCCTGAGGCTTAAATATTCAACTTAGATAATTCATTTACACAACTGAATTATGATTTTGTCATGCATATAAGTACAGTAGTGATGATATTTACCTCAGGAAATTATTAAGAATTTTAAATGAGATGTTATGAAATAGTAGTAACTATTAGATTAGAAAGTGGAATAGTAGTACAGTCTAGGTGATGGAAGAGGCTGGTTTACTTTGGATATTCAGAAAAGATGCCTGTGAGGCAGCAATATTACAGCTTATAGTTGAAACAGAAAATGAGCCAGATTGGCAAAGCTATGAGGAGGAATATTCTAGGCGGGAGACATGTGGAAAGTGCAAATGACCTAAGGCAGAAACAATCTTGACATGTTTGACTAAAAGAAAAAGACTCATATGTCTGAGTCGCTCAGTCATGTTCAACTCTGTGACCTCATGGACCGTAGCCCGCTGGGCTCCTCTGTCTGTGGAATTCTCCAAGCAAGAATATTGAATGGGTAGCCATTTCTTCTCCAGGGGATCTTCCTGACCCAGAGATCAAACCTAGGAATCCTGCATTGCAGGCGGTTACTGTCTGAACCACCAAAGAAGCCCCATACCAAGACATTGATGAGAAAAATTGGAGGAGGTCATAAAGTCTGGCCAAGCATCCCTTAGACAAAACCCCTACAGGAGGCTTAAACTTTATTCTGTGTGTGATTGGAAGCAATTTCAGTAGGGACATGATATGGCATAATTTATATTCCAAACAAGAAGATTGCTGTAGATGGTCTCCATGAATAGATTATGTCGTAGTTAAAGATAAATCAAAACATTTTGAGATGGTTTAAATAATTTACACTACAGAAGATGACATTCTGGAAGGTGCAAGACAAAGAAGATGGAAAGACGCAGAAAGTTAATTAAGGAAAATGAAAGTGTTCAGTGTCTTTAAATGCACAAGACTGTGGTTGAAGAAATAGAAAATGGGTATCTACATCAAAAGTTGCTGAGAAGAAGATAATGAGGATAAAGAATTGCTTTTCAGATGTGGCAGCATTCAGATTACTGAGAATCTCATTTAGTATAGTTTCAGTTTGTTGGATGTGGAAATCTGGTTGGATCAAGAGGAAGGGAAACAGAAAGGAAAAAAAAGTAGAGTAGCAATCATAGTTCATGTTTTAAAAGGTTTTACTGGGAGGAGGATCAGAGACATAATGGAGTTTAAACATATATAGAGTACTGTTGCCAGCTTTTTAAATGGTGAATCTTAGAGCATGTTTATATGCCACTGAGAATGAATCAGTAGAAATGGAGAAAATCATGATGTAGGTGAGAGATGGAATAATAGTAAAAAGGCTGTGAGAAAGCTAGAAGGAAAGGAATACAGAGTCCAGTGAAAAGTTTGACTAGCTTGTCAAAATGTCATCTTTTGTAATGGAGAGCCAGAGAGTGTGAGATGAGATGCAAGTAAGATTGTAAAATAAGAATAAAGTAAAATAGATCCCTTCCAATTGCTTTGAATTGGTGGGAGGAGGGATGTAACATTTTAGATTTTAGGAGAGAGTAGAAGATATGAAATAATTATTTCACTAGATGAAATATAAACATTAGAATAGAATGGAGCAAGATTGCATATTCAGTATTTGAGATGGTAAGTTTAAATTGTGATTGGTAAACTTAGTTTTACATTACTTCTAGCTGTGTGTTGTTGCTTAAGTATAGATGCAGAAATGTAGATGTTTAAGGAGATTTACTGTTTTCAGGTAAGAACAACAGAAGCAAAAAGGGTCAAGGGACTTGGGAATATTTTCAAGGGATTTTTTAAATGATATTCCACAGAATCTAATCTGAGTAAAGAAGGAATTAATGACCTTAAGAGGATGGTTGATAGAAAGACTAGGGCAGACCAGTGGAGAAAGCTTCTCAATCGGGCAAAAGGATTATTGCAAAACAGGAGAGTAGACTACATGAAAAGATGGAGATGGTGTGAGAAAATTCAATATTAGATTTGAAATTTTAAAAGTAAGGTAGCAATGAAAAAATAAACGCTAGGGTTCTGATAATGGTCAAATTAAGATGAAGTAATAGACCACTGGGGGCTGAACATGGCGGCTCAGATGATAAAGAATCTACTTGCAATGTGGGAGACCCTGGTTCAATCCCTGGGTTGGGAAGATCCCCTGGAGAAGGGAATGGCTACCCACTCTGGTATTCTTGTTTGGAGAATCCCATGGACAAAGGAACCTGGTGGGCTACAGTCCCGCTGATCACAAAGAGTCAGATGGGACTGAGCAATAAACACTTTCACACTTTTAATAGACAACTGGACATGAGGTGGTCAAGGAAATTTAAGCCCCGAGTGTTGTTTGGATTATTCAGGGCATCAAATATGTTGAAGTCACCAAGAATGGTAGTAAGAGCAAAGATGGAGAAAGTTGACTATGAGCCCAGTGATGACAACTTCAGCAAGAAAGTACATCAAGGAGGTCAAAGAATTAGAACAACAAAGGATAGCGGTTGCTCTTATTGGTTGATATCTAGTTCAAAAGAGCTGGCGGTTTTGAAAGAGGAAAAGAAAATGTGACACTGAAGTGTAGAAGGAAGGAAAAATGACCCTTATCCCACCTCCAGGCCATGAGGTATGTAGGGAGTGAGAAAGAAATTGGTCTCCACTTCTGAAGGACTGGGGGATATGCTTATCAAGAGATAGTTTTCTATTAATCCATAAAGTTGAAGAGGATATTTGGAGGAGGGGTTCTGGAAATAGGAATTGTCAACACTATACAAGGCAGAAGACAAACTCTGAGTTTAGAGCTGTATAGAAAGACACTATTTTTATCTCATCTCTGATTAGTTTAAAATAGTGACACATAAGAACTTGCAATATATTACAATAACTTACTTGTTTGGGAATAAGCTAGTAGGAATATCTAACCTAGTTATCCAATGAAGGCAGTGATTCACTTAAATGTAGAGATATAACCTCAGTAATAATTAGTAGGAGACAGTGCAGATGATACCACCCTTATGGCAGAAAGCAAAGAGGAACAAAAGAGCCTCTTGATGAAAGTGAAAGAGGAGAGTGAAAAAGCTGGCGTAAGACTCAACATTCAGAAAACTAAGATCATGGCATTTGGTCTCATCACTTCATGGCAAATATATGGGGAACAGGAAATGGTGAGAGACTTTATTTTCTTGGGCTCCAAAATCACTGCAAATAGTGACTTCGGCCATGAAATTAAAAGATGCTTGCTCCTTGGAAGATAAGCTATGACAAATCGAGACAGCATATTAAAAACCAGAGGCATTACTTTACCTACAAAGGTCCGTCTAGTAAAGGCTATGATTTTTCCAGTGGTCATGTATGGATGTGAGAGTTGGACTACAAAGAAAGCTGAGTGCTTTTGAACTGTGGTGTTGGAGAAGACTCTTGAGAGTCCCTTAGACTGCAAGGAGATCCAACCAGTCCATCCTAAAGGAAATCAGCCCTGAATATTCATTGGAAGGACTGATGCTGAAGCTGAAACTCCAAAACTTTGCCCACCTGATGTGCAGAACTGACTCATTGGAAAAGACCCTGATGTGGGGAAAGATTGAAGTTGGGAGAAGGGAATGACAGAGGATGAGATGATTGGATGGCATCACTGACCCAATAGACATGAGTTTGAGTAAGCTCCGGGAGTTGGTGATTGACAAGGAGGCCTGGCATGCTGCAGTCCATGGGGTCTAAAAGTATTGGACACAACTGAGTGACTAAACTGAGGTGAACAGAATTTTACTGAGGTTCTTGGGTGGAAGAAGCTCCTTATAACTTTATGTTCCTCTTTTTTCATTCCTAATAATAGCCAATTCTTTGTATTCATAGAAATTGGTTTCAGGACTCTTGAGGATAACAAAATCCACCGATGCTTAAGGCCCTTATATGAAATGGAATAGCAGTTGTGTGTAACCTACAAAAATCCTCCTGTACCCTTTAAATCATCTCTAGATCACTATAATAACTAACACCATGTAAATAGTTGCCAGAGTGGCATATTCAGCTTTTAATTTTGGAACTTTCTATAATTCTTCAAATATATTTTTGATGTAAGTTTGATTGAATTCAAGAGTGTAGAACCTGCAGATATAGAGGGTTGACTATATTATTTATTTGTGCCATCTGTATCTTTTTGAACAGTCATGCTATATGTTTGTTTATTTTTACTTCATTAGTCTTTGAAAATATTTCTTTTATCTTTTTTTATTTCCTCTCATGTGTCTCTGGTTTTAAGTCCTATTGTTCCTTTTTTTTTCTCTTTCTTTATTGTCTTTAATTCTGCTTATTTTGGTTGTATTATTGATTGTTTTGTAATTATATACGTCAGGCAGATTCTGTAATCTGAACCACCAGGAAAGCCCCTTATATATGACACATTCACCATTAATAAACTTTCTTCTTATTTTAGACTGAAGTGTATTACTATTCCCACCAAATTCATATGTCTAAACCTTAACCCATAGTACCTCACAATGTGACTGTATTTTGGAGGTAAGGCCTCTAACGTGGTGAGTAACTTAAAGCCATTAGGGAAAGTCTTATTCAATCTGAGGACTTCACTGGTGGCCCAGACTGGAAAGAGTCTGCAGGCAATGCAGAAGACGTTGGTTCAGTCCCTGGGTTGGAAAGATTCCCTGGAGAAGAGAATGGCTACCCACCCCAGTATTCTTGCCTAGCAAATTCCAGAGACAGGAAGCTGATGGGCTACAGTTCAGAGGGTTCAAAGTCAGGCATGACTGAACAACTAGTTATTCAGTCTGAATGGCATCCTTATAAGAAGAGGTTTCTGTATTCACAGAAGAGATACATACAGGGAAGAAAGACATTGTAAGGACAAGACAAGAAAGTGGGCCATTTGAAAGGCAGGGACAGAGGCTTCAGGGGAAAATAAGCATGCTAACATTTTTCTCAAGATGAGAAAGTAAATTTCTTTTGTTAAAGCCACCCCGCATGTGGCTACTATACTTCTTTTCTACTAAGACATGTAGATACCATACATTTTCCTCTAAGTACCATTTGAATTGTGTCATATACTTTCATAGGAAATGCTTTTAAAACATTCCAGTCCTAAATATTTTTAAGATTTACAGTATGATTTCTTCTATGATACATGAATTATTCAGAACAATGTTTATACATTTTCCCAAGTAAGTTTTTTCACATATTTTGGTTATTGATTTCAAATTCAAGGCCTGTAGCGTGCAGCAGTCATACTCTACAAGATTCTAATTCTTTTAAATGTATCGAGGATTTGTGACCTACAATAACATCAAATTTTTTAAATGTTGCATGTATTCTCTGAAGCATAGGGATATTCTCTTTCTTTGGTGCATGATTGTCTATATATATATATAGTTTGAAATTCCAATTTTGTTATTTGAATCTTCTATAATCTTATAAAAATGTAAGTTTTTTTTTCTCCCATGAATAGCCAATAAAATCTGTTTAAATATCTCACCCCAATAGTTGGTTTACCAATTTCCTTATTGTAGTATTTTGAGTGAGGTTATTTATTAGTTTTAATTTAAGGAGCCTCCTGATGAACTTGAAAGAGGAAAGTGGAAAAGCTGGCTAAAAACTCAGTTTTCAAAAAACTAAGATCATGGCATCAAGTCCCATCACCTCATGGCAAATAGATGGGGAAACAATTCCAGACTTTATTTTCTTGGGCTCCAAGATCACTGCAGTCATTGACTGCAGTCATGAAATTAAAAGATGCTTGGTCCTTGGAAGAAAAACTATGACAAACCTAGACAGCGTATTAAAACCCAGAGACATCACTTTGCCAACAAAAGTGATGTATAGTCAAAACTATTATTTCTTCGGTAGTCATGTATGGAAGTGAGAGTTGGACTGTAAAAAACGCTGAGTGCCAAAAAACTGATACCTTCAAACCGTGATGGTGGAAAAGATCAGCAAGGAGGCAAGCAAGGAATTCGTTCCAACCAATTCTAAAGGAAATCAACCCTGAATAGTCATTGGAAAGACTGATGCTGAAGCTGAAAAGCCAATATTTTGACCACCTGATGCGAAGAACTGACTCATTGGAAAAGACCCTGATGCTGGGAAAGATTGAAGGCAGGAGGAGAAGGGGATGACAGAGGATGAGATGGTTGGATGGCATCACCGATTCAATGGGCGTGAGTTTGAGCAAACTCCAGGAAATAGTGAAGGTCAGGGAAGCCTGACATGCTGCAGTCTGCGGATCACAGAGTCGGACATGACTTAGCAACTGAATAACGTGTATGTGTTTACTATAACATCTTGTTGACTTGAATGTTTTTATCTCTAACAGTATATCTATCTTGCTTCCCTGGTGACTCAGACTGTAGAGTCTGCCTGCAATGTGGGAGACTCAGGTTTGATCCCTGAGTTGGGAAAATCCCCTGGAGAAGGAATGGCAACCCACTCCAGTATTCTTGCCTGGAAAATCCCATGGATGTAGGAGCCTGGTGGGCTATAGTCCATGGGGTCTGAAAGAGTTGGGCACGACTGAATGACTAACACACACACATCAGCTTTCTTTTCTACGGCATAGGGCTGGTTTACCTTTGCCATCGTTTTTTGTTGTTGCTGTTTGTTCAGATTTGATTTTGCTCCTCTTGTTAACATACAGGCATTTCACATTATGCATCCCAATCCCAAAGCTGAATGACATACTCTTGATTATGAAGGACATGTTAGTAAAAATGGAACATGAGAAAGGAAAAAGCTATTACATATACCTCCAGCCCTGAACCAGCAATTTCATTCTCTCTCCTCACCCCCACTGATGATCTGATTTCCTTTTCATAGTAACTTCAGGCTCTTAACCAGCAGGACTGCTCAGGGCTAACTTGATCAAATAATTTTCTCTTGGTCCAAGAAAAAAAAAAAAAAAGCTTTAACTTTGGCAAGAGGGATACTGACATGCTTATTCTCTGTATACCAGTGTGTTCTAGTGCATGTGTAAACACATCTACAACATTAGCAGCCATCTGCTCAGTAAATGAAACTTTATATTAAGTTATGACATTGGACTGGTGAGCCAGACGATACCACAGCTCTGAGTTTTGAGACTCTAGCTTCATTTGTTTTCAAAGTGCCTTGTTTCTGCAATTGAAACCAAACAAGACTATCTCTTTCTTAAATTGAGAAAACAAACTATGTTTGGACTTTATGAGTTAGTGGAAGAGAGTGGCTTGACTAAATTAAACAGAACAATGCAAAATAACCCTGGTGATATATTCAGAAGATTGAAAATGTCATTGGCTACTTTTCTGGAAAGGTGTAGATGGATTTGTCAGTAGAGACCATCTAGAACCATCATGGCAAGCTGCTTATGGCAGGTTACATATGGGTGTGTACCGCACTGCAGAGTGAGCTAAGCAGATGGTAGCCCTCTTCATTACTTTGGAATTTGTTTTTTAATAATTTTGCTAAATCCAAAGATGGAGAACTTTTACATTTATTATAAAATTATTCTGGAAAATAGAGTATTTGTTCTTATAAGTCAGTACATAAGGACTCTTGTCAACAGAAGAAAATAAAATGTCTTGTTCTATTGTGAGAGTATATTTTGTTTTGCTTTTATTTATAAGAAAAAGGCATGACTTGGATAATATAACTCCAGTGAAAATCTGCCACATTTTAAAAATATTTTAAAATAATATATATTTTAAAATAAAAATACTTGAAAATTTAAAATCTAATGAGCCTGTTAATGATTATTTAAAGCTTGTACTTGAATTAATACATTGGCTGTATATGACATTAGATATTGCAGTCATATAGTCTATTTGTTTCATGTGTTGGAATGATATTGTCAAGTTCTTAATTTAAATCTAGAGTTACTTTTGTGGTAGTATGAATTGGTAAGTAGAAATTGATTTTCATTTGCAATTAAATCAAAAAGTTGAATGTAGTAATAAATCAGAAATTAATGCATAATGATCCACTAATTTTATTGTACCAAGGATTTATTTGATGAAATAGAAATTTCCTGAGTACAGATTTAAATCCTGTAACATTCTTTTTAGTGAGGTTGATCATATTTAAATTTTCTTTACAAATTCTATGTTAAGTTACTATGCTGTATAACGTTCATTCAATGGTTAAAGAAATATGTCTTTAAAGAATTATCAGAAAAAAATAGAAAGTGATTAGAGATGAAAATAAAGTTACAATTCTCTGAATAAGTGAGTAAAATTTTTGAGAAAATAGGCAAAATGCCCAGAAACAGGAAATGACTTCAGAGTTACTAATTTGGCCATTATATAGTCAAAGATATTTCAATATCAGGACAGGATGTATCTAAAGTTACCTACATTTCAGTCATCCTAGATGAATTTTAGGAAAAATGGGAAGAGAGACTATCCTAAAGACTCCGTTAATATAAATATGCCATGGCTGACTCAGATAAAATGACATGAAATTTGAAATTTCAGTATTATATTATCGGTCACTTTTGTTGAAAATCATCTATTTCAACCACAATCTTTTAAGTGTCTAAAAGACAGTATACATAGGAAGCTTTTAGAAATGTATAATTAATTTTTCTCATATATGTTGAAAAAGTGATCAGATCCTAGTTACTTTGTTCTGCTTCCAATTATTTTTGTTAAATTTTATTAAGATGCAAATCTTTTAGAGATGGAACATAGTTGATTAAAAAGTTAGAGTGTGTGTAAAGATTGACAGTTTTATAATATATTCATTGTAACAAGAATTTAAATGTGCATTTTCAATAGACTGAAGGATAGTACATCGGAATATGGTTTTAAAAAATATTAATAGCTGCCTTTCTGTATAACAAAATTGAATGAAAATGAGAGGAAAATGCTGTTTTTTTTAAATGCATAATCTGCATGATTCTGTTTTTGACAAGGCCATGTCTAGCACTGAGATGATCATTCCAAAAATAATGTGAGCATGGGAATTTTCTTGGCAGAAATTGCAATTGAATTTGATAAAATTCTGGCAGAATTTTATGCAGAATACAAACATTGATACCAGAAAATATTTCTCTTTGTTTTATGCATTGATACATCAAAATCAAATGTTCAAAATAAAAACAGATGCAATGACATAACTCCCATTGAATTAAGAAATGCTAAGTATTACTGAATTGCTATAATCCCTGATATAAGGCATACCGAGGAGGTAATAATTTTGCACAGTTTGTGAATAAATAAATATATTTGGGGAAATATTGTTCATTACTTAATTGGAGAAAACATGTACAAATTGTTAGTATGCCATTTGTGCAAGTAATGCAACACAAAAATAAATTTAAAAGAGCTCCACAACTCATTTTATAAGGTTCACAAAATCATATTATCCACTCAAAAACCCTCTGATAAAGGATAAAAAATAGGTCAACCTCATTCATGAGCTCACAGATATCCTAAACAAAATACTGGTTAAAAAATTTAGAAGAAAAATTATACATGATACAATGTATTGATGATAAGTTAGTTTTGTGGTTTTTCTACATTGTACTTATTGATTATAATGCATGACTTATTCAATTAAAAAAATGTTTGTAATCAATGTGAGTTCTGTTAAGGAATGTCCATTTTGTTTACTGATAAGCCCTCAGTGAAAAAATAGAGGAAAACAATAGAAATAGAGGAGAACAATAGAATGGGAAAGAGTAGAGATATCTTCAAGAAAATTAGAGATACCAATGGAACATTTAATGCAAGTTCAGTTCAATTCAGTTCATTCGCTCAGTCGTGTCCAACGCTTTGCGACCTCATGAATCACAGCACGCCAGGCCTCCCTGTTCATCACCAACTCTCGGAATTTACTCAAACCCATGCCCGTCAAGTTGGTGATGCAATCCGGCCATCTCATCCTCTGTTGTCCCCTTCTCCTCTTTCCCCCAATCCCTCCCAGCATCAGGGTCTTTTCCAGTGAGTCAACTCTTAGCATGAGGTGGCCAAAGTATTGGAGTCTCAGCTTCAGCATCAGTCCTTCCAATGAACACCCAGGTCTGATCTCCTTCAGGATGGACTGGTTGGATCTCCTTGCAGTCCAAGGGACTCTCAAGAGTCTTCTCCAACACCACAGTTCAAAAGCATCAATTCTTCGGTGCTCAGCTTTCTTTATGGTCCAACTCTCACATCCATACATGACCACTGGAAAAACCATAGCCTTGACCAGACGGACCTTTGTTGGCAAAGTAATGACTCTGCTTTTTTTTGTTGTTTGTTTTTTCCATTTATTTTTATTAGTTGGAAGCTAATTATTTTACAATATTGTAGTGGTTTTTGTCATACACTGACATGAATCAGCCATGGATTTACATGTATTCCCCATCCCGATCCACCCCCCCCACCTCCCTCCCCATTCCATCCCTCTGGGTCTTCCCAGTGCACCAGCCCTGAGCACTTGTCTCATGCATCCAACCTGGGCTGGGGATAAGGAAGCTGTGGTACATATACACCATGGAATATTACTCAGCCATTAAAAAGAATTCATTTGAACCAGTTCTAATGAGATGGATGAAACTGGAGACCATTATACAGAGTGAAGTAAGCCAGAAAGTTAAAGATCATTACAGTATACTAACACATATATATGGAATTTAGAAAGATGGTAATGATAACCCTATATGCAAAACAGAAAAAGAGACACAGATGTACAGAACAGACTTTTGTCTCTGCTTTTTAATATGCTATCCAGGTTGCTCATAACTTTCCTTCCAAGGAGTAAGCATCTTTTAATTTCATAGCTGCAGTCACCATCTGCAGTAATTTTGGAGCCCAAAAAAATAAATCTGACACTGTTTCCCCTTCTATTTCCCATAAGGTGATGGGACCAGATGCCATGATCTTAGTTTTCTGATTGTTAAGCTTTAGGCCAACTTTTTCACTCTCCTCTTTCACTTTCATCAAGAGGCTTTTTAGTTCATCCTCACTTTCTGCCATAAGGGTGGTGTCATCTGCATATCTGAGGTTATTGATATTTCTCCCGGCAATCTTGATTCCAGCTTGTGCTTCTTCCAGCCCAGCGTTTCTCATGATGTACTCTGCATATAAGTTAAATAAGCAGGGTGACAATATACAGCCTTGACGTACTCTTTTTCCTATTTGGAGCCAGTCTATTGTTCCATGTCCAGTTCTAACTGTTGCTTCCTGACCTGCATACAGGTTTCTCAAGAGGCAGCTCAGGTGGTCTGGTATTCCCATCTCTTTAAGAATTTTCCACAGTTTATTGTGATCCACACAGTCGAAGGCTTTGGCATAGTCAATAAAGCAGAAATAGATGTTTTTCTGGAATCTCTTGCTTTTTTGATGATCCAGCAGATATTGGCAATTTGATCTCTGGCTCCTCTGCCTTTTCTAAAACCAGCTTGAACATCTGGAAGTTCACGGTTCACGTATTGCTGAAGCCTGGCTTGGAGAATTTTGAGCATTACTTTACTAGCATGTGAGATGAGTGCAATTGTGCAGTAGTTTGAGCATTCTTTGGGATTGCTTTTCTTAGGGATTGGAATGAAAACTGACCTTTTCCAGTTCTGTGGCCACTGCTGACCTTTTCCAGTTCTGTGGCCACTGCTGAGTTTTCCAAATTTGCTGGCATATTGAGTGCAGCACTTTCACAGCATCATCTTTTAGGATTTGAAATAGCTCAATTGGGATTCCAAATAGCTAATATCTGTTGGATCACAAAATAAGTGAGAGAGTTTCAGAAAAACATCTATTTCTGCTTTATTGACAATGCCAAAGCTTTTGACTGTGTGGATCAAAACAAACTGTGGAAAATTCTATAAGAGATGGGAATACCAGACCACCTTACCTGTTTCCTGAGAAATCTGTATGCAGGTAAGGAAGCAACAGTTAGAACTGGACATGGAACAACAGACTAGTTCCAAATCAGGAAAGGAGCATATTGTCACCCTGCCTATTTAATTTATATGCAGAGTACATCATGAGAAATGCTGGACTGGAGGAAGCACAAGCTGGAATCAAGATTGCTGGGAGAAATATCAATAACCAAAGATATGAAGATGACACCACACTTATGGCAGAAAGTGAAGAAGAACTAAACAGCCTCTTGATGAAAAAAGAGTAGAGTGAAAACTTTGACTTAAAGCTCAACATTCAGAAAACTAAGATTTCAGCATCTGGTCCCATCACTTTGTGTCAAATAGATGGGGAAACAATGGAAACAGTGAGAGACTATTTTCTTGGGCTCTAAAATCACTGCAAATGGTGACGGCTGCCATGAAATTAAAGCATACATGCTCTTTGGAAGAAAAGTTATGACCAACATAGACAGAATATTTAAAAGCAGAGACATTACTTTGCCAACAGATGTCTGTCTAGTCAAAGCTTTGGTTTTTCCAGTAGTCATGTATGGATGTGAGAGTTCAACTATAAATAAAGCTGAGCACTGAAGAATTGATGCTTTTGAACTGTGGTGTTGGAGAAGACTCTTGAGAGTCCCTTGGACTGCAGGGAGATCCAACCAGTCCATCTAAAGGGAATCAGTCCTGAATGTTCATTGGAAGGGCTGATGCTGACGCTGCAATGCCAATACTTTGGCTACCTGATGAGAAGAACTGACTCACTGGAAAAGACCCTGATGCTGGGAATGATTGAAGCCAGGAGAAGTAGGATAGAGGATGAGATGGTTGGATGGCATCACGGACTCAAAGGACATGAGTTTGAGTAAACTCTGGGAGTTGGTGATGGACAGGGAAGCCTAGCCTGCTGCAGTCCATGGGGTTAAAAAGAGTCTGACAAGGCTGAGTGACTGTTCTGAATGAAACCCTCATACACAGACTATGACTTATATATACTAAGTTGTCTATAAGTGTATATTCAAGGAAACGATTTCAGAAATGAATGTAAATTAATATGAGAAAAAAATGTATAAATATATTTCACCAAATTATGTGATTAATGACCATAAGTCTCAATATATGTAAATAAATGAATCATAAAATTCTACACTTCTTTTTTAAAAGAAACCAAGTCTAAATAGTGAAATTTCTTAACCAAATTAAAGATATCCACCAAACTTAGACATCACACACATAATGATGAAATAATAGGCTTCAAAATGGTAGGCTATTCTCTTATCAGGAATAAGAAAATTATGCTTCCTATTCATTCTTATTCATTTTTTACTCAACATTCTAAATATTGCAGAAAGTATAACTGCCTACAAAAAACAGCAAAAATCTCCAAATAATTTTATTTAGAATTAATAATAGCATTTATTAAATTTCTACTCATAGCAACAAATAGGAAATCTAATTTCGCACATTACTTTTAGCAAAATGCAGACATGAATCAAATAACCTTTCATAAAAGATCCATATGAAAAAACATACAGAAATATTATTTGAAGTTATATAAAATAATATATATGTGCATGTTGCTGCTGCCAAGTCGCTTCAGTCATGTCCGACTCTGTGAGACCCCATGGACAACAGCCCACCACGCTCCTCTGTCCACGAAATTCTCTAGGCAAGAGTACTGGAGATATATGTGCATACACATGCATTTATGAATAAGTGTTTATGTATATACAAAAACAAAATTCACAATTGAAACCACAATTATGTTTGCGCCAACGAAATACATGTATTTATATAAATAAATAGAAGACAGCAACATCAAATAAGAAATAAAGCATCAAATATCAACAAAGAAAGAATCAAATTGCAAAAGATACCAACTCTACCAAGTTGATTTATAGAGTCTGTGAATACGCAGTACATATTACAATGGGATTCTTCATAGAACTTGACCACATAGATTGTAACATATATGTAAAGAAGTAAAAAAAAAAAAAAAAGAAGTGAATGGGCACCTAAGAGCCCAGACACTCTTTAAAACAAACAACCTTAGATACTTGGAAAATTAAATTTCAAAGTATCTTATAAAGCCATAATAATACAGTGTTTATCAGCATAAGCACAGAGAAGTTTAATCAGTTAAATAGAATAGAGGGTCCAGAAACAAACCCTCACGTGCATGGAAATTCATAACACCAATAGTTTGGTATAACTGGTGATAAACACTTTCACTCATAGCAGTTGGCTAACTGGTACATGATGAGGGGAAATTGTCCTATATGCTATTCTGACAAAAAATAAATTGTGCAATAAATGATTACAGCTAAGCTTTATAAAGCATTTGCCATGAGCCAGAAGTTCTGCTAAGTCCCTTATCTCTTTCCATTTCCAGACTTACCCTTTGATTTATCTACTATTTTAGTTCCCATTTCAAAAATTCAAACAGTGCCCACAATTGGAAAGCTCTGAAGTGTTGGAGCCAGGATCTAAGCACTGTTCTCCTCTCCGAAATCCATGTAGTCAACCCCATGCCTGGTTTTAAATATTTCTTCTTGAGAAACATTAATAAAGCCAAACCAAACAAACAAATAATAATATGAGACCATTTCAAAATAAATACAAACTACAATGCCACCATGTTCAAAATTTCAATTAAATACAAACACTAAAGAATCATAAGTTGAAGTAATATGGGAAACCAATGAGATAAGGGATATTTCATAAAAATACTAATTTTTAAAAGGTTTAATAAACACCTAACTTGCACTAAAAGGAAATTTAATAATATCTAATTATACGCCCTCATTTTATTGATGCCTAAAGAGTTGCTTTTAAATAGAGGACTAATATCCAAAAGCACATATTCTAATAATGTGAAACATACAAAGGGAAACTAACAATATGAAAACAACCAAAAAAAGAGTCATATTTTATTGCAATGGAAAATTGGCTGAATTTTGACTTTTTTTATCTTATAAACAAACTTTTCTGGGAGGGACTTTATAAAGCTTGTTTGTGGTGAGGGACCTTTAATAGCAAAACCTGGAAAATGTTACTTATTATTAGCTCAAACTATTGTATTTACCTGTTATCCTTATAACCCTGCCAGGATAAAGAGTCTGTCAGTGTTTCCATTTCATTTAGAAATCAGCCACGACACTTTGCTCTGGGCTAAAAGTTGGCATGTGAGTCTAAAGTCAGTTTTATTTTTCCTTAAATAAATTTTGAAATACTTTTCAGCTAAGCCATTTTGGTTAGAATAGAACATAAATAAATGTAACTGACTCCAGATGCTTTTGATGCCCACTGAGAAGCAACAGAAAAGGTATATGCTTTCTTAAAAAGTCAAAAACAAAAGCAAAAACTAAAGCAATGACCAAGTAGCACACTCACTTCATACAAACTGTGTGTCTTACTTTGTTTGTACTTGCTTTAAATTATTCTAACAACGTGAAATTGGGCTTTCCCTATGCATTTATAGTAACACAAAATTTAGATCCTCTCGGTAACATTTATTTAATCTAGATTTTAGATAAAATGCATATATCAATGATTCTTGAATTAGAGTAATGTAGTATTATATATGCAAAAAGTTGGAAGATCTTAAAGACATCCTTGCCTAATAAATCTGGTAAAAATAGCCCCTATCCTCTAAGCATTCAAATATATCATATAACCATTGCTGTGTGTTGACTCAGGCTTGGAGAAAGGCGCCCAGCAGGTTGGCAGGATAAAAGCTTTCCCGTTTATTCAACAATGTGCCTCCGTAGGGGGTACAGTGGTCATCAGACTGGCAGGTCTTAACATGGTGGATAAATATTTCATTTTCCAAATCCACTGAGCATACTTGCAAAGTGGAAAAAGTGAGGCAGACCACCAGCAGGCGTCAGACTCCCCTTGAAAAGTCCTAGACATAACTGAGACAGTCTGCTCAGATATCACCTGCCACCTTTATCTGCACGCTTGGCTGGCACCATTGCAGTCCTCATCACCCTATGTAAGCATCTAAGTGAGTCACAGAATTCAGTGGTTAGACACACACAGAAGAGCTCCCCCGTATTTCATCAGCTTGGGGTATACGTTGGCATGAGGTCAAAAGGGCCTTGCTAGGAAAAGCTCTCTTTAATAGCCTTTTCAGAATTCTGTAGGAGTCACTGAGAGAACCAACATCACACTGGATCCTCAGAGTACAGACTCAGTTTCCGAAACAAGTTATTTTCAGGTTTGCAGAGAGATCTTCACTAGAGAACGAAGGAAAGAGGAGAATAAGTAAAGAGTTGATTGCTAAACGAGACCTATGAAAGCACTGATCTTTAGTAACCAATTTAAGGTTTGGTGACATGTTAAAGCTGGATGAAACATACCTATCCTTCTGCCTTCCCTTTCTTCAGCAGGTTCGTCACCTTCTAAACTCAACTTCCATGGCAGTAGAAGATGAATAGCAAGAATTATCTTACTTCCATTATGCAATTGTGTGCTTCAAGTAACACACTGTAGTTTAAATATTTCATGGAATTATGAGACCCACACAAGCAAAAATTAAAAAAAAACGAAAAAAAAAACATTATAGCAACGTAGCATTATTTAGGTAATAGGTATGAAGGAAACCTCTAATGTTATTGAATGATAAAGTATGGTAATACAGTCGAGCAAGTAGGTACAAACATTATCCTTACCATGAACTACCTGGGTGATCTCAGAACAGACACAACCACCGTGAGTCTCAGATTCCTCTTCTGGAAAAGTGGATTTGTCACTTAAGCCAGTAAGGTTGTTATGAGAAATAAATGAGATAGTGCTCAGACAATCTGAAGCTTAGATTAATATCATGACTCACGTGTTGACTTTAATGACATTTATCAGCTAGGAGTAGATTCAGCAATCTGAATTTTAACCAAATAGACAGTTACATTTTCTCGTATGATGAGAAGTCTAAATAAAGATAGGCTCACCATAGCTGAGATGATGACTTATAATGCCCTTGAGGTAGCAGTTTTCTTTAATTTTTCCATCCTGTCTTCTTGGCCTGCTCTGCATTTCAGGCAGGAAGAAGAGAAACAGCAAATGGCCAAATGCTGTTGCTAACTGAATCTACTCATTTTCAGCACTGAAACAATGGTTTGCTTTGATACCCATGTAGGATGCTTTTGTTTCTATCTCAATGAACAGAAATCAGCCAAATGGGTGCTCTTAGTTTCCAGATAGTCTGAGAAGGTGGATATTTCAACAGGGAATGTTATAGAACAGAAGAACTATAAATTATGGTTCTTTTATAAGGAAATTAGGAGAGGTTGTTTATGGAGTAGACCTCCATTAGTTGGCTGCATACTCAAAGATTAGGGTAATGTCTATGTTGTTTTGAATTTTTATCTTTATCTTATCTTGGGCTTCCTAAATAAGTTATAGACTCTCAGAAGACAGGTACAGCTTATTACTTCTCTTGAAATTGTCACAGCATGCTACACAGATTTGTGTACACTCTAGAAACAAAATAAGCATTATTTTTAATAGTCTGGTTAAAATGATAAACTGTCTGTCAATATAACCCTTGCTGACTCATCCACCTTCCAAACTATTTCCTTTTTTTTTCTTTTTATCTTTTCAACTCCATGAGTTTCCTTTATAGATTTTTAAACTTATTTTCAGGGATATTACTCAAAGACAAGGTATGACACTCATAATTTATTGGGGACATCTGTGTGGAAAGATTCTGTGACTGAATAATTCTCCAAACAGGAAATGGTATTTCAGTGGCACTTCTATAACTGTAGACCTTATATGCACCAAAGTGTTTCTTTACAGCTCCCCAAAGTATAATTATTGTGGATTTATTCTTGGCCTTTATGAATGTCTAAGAGAACATAGCTCTATTAAACTTCTTTTCTTCGCTTAGAACTTTAGCCCAATGGACTAGAAAAATACCTGACCTAGAGTATTATTTATTAAGAATGCCCTCTCTTTGAGATTGTTCCTATGATGGGTGACATTTATGAGATATGCAGGTAGAAGGATCATAAAAATGATGCTTATTATGGGCTTCCCAATTGTTAGGGGCTTAAGAAATGGGAAGGTATTGGAGCAAGGTTTATTAATTGAATTGTTTACACATGAGGTCCTTAAGCAGGAATTTGTATAGTGTATGTGGGACATACTCATATAATTTATGTCTAATGAATGAATATTTTATGGTTAATAATCTCTACTTCCTTGTCAAGTGACACTCATATAAACAGCTTTTTAGAAAGGGTCAAAGGGTTAAGTCTCTTTCTCCTCTTGAATTTTTTTAGAAATGAATCTATTTTATGAAATGACTGAATTTTCAGTCTTTTTTTCTGTAAATGCTTACTTACATCTTGGGAAACTGTTAGAGCTAACATTTTCAGCATGCTATTTTTCTGGATGAAGCAGAGAATGGGTTCCAACCGTTATTGTTCACACACACACACACACACACACACACGAGAAATTCTGTAATTCAGGCCCTGGAGGTTTTAGCTCAGCTGAGGTCAATTTTACATCTTTAATATGATTATTTTAATTTAAGGATTAGCCACCCACCCCACCCATTACCACTTCAGGTTTCAAACTCAGTTAGCACTGATTTCCACCCTTAGTAAAATGTATTCATGAGGTATATATGACATCTTGGCTTATTATACACCCAGACTGATTAAATAGGTTCACAGAATGAGCTGATTGAAGGAAAGAACATTATAATTACAGATCATCATGCCTTTAAACTCAACTCTAAGGTTACTTTGCAGATTAATTCATTTAGCCTCTTATCATCCCCCAAAATAGCATGTAACACTCTTTTCCCAATAATTTAATAGTGTAGTCTCATGCTGCTTTTATATAATCATATTCGATTCATGCAGATTTCATTTATATATCTAGTGACTCCAAAATTTACATCTCCACCCATGACATCACTTTTGAATTATGTTCACAAATGCCCCAAACCATGCTCTCGAGTCCTCCAAGTTGTCTTCATCTCTTTGAATCCTGTAAGACCTAACTTGCAGCCATTCACCTGTATCCCTCTCAATGCTACCCTCTGTATCATGTCTCCATCAACTTCTTTTGGACCACTGTGGTAATCTCCAAACTGGACTCCCTACTCTATTCTTCCCTCTAATCTGTTCCCTACATGCAAACCAGAATAATCTTTTAAAAATATAAGTTAAAAATGGGGCTCAATAGTCTCAGTGATACTTTTTTTTTTTGGTAGAAAGTGACAAACCAATTTCAAAATTAATACAGAATTTAAAAATCCATCTTTACAAGGAAAAACAGAGTTAGACCCTTTACAGACCTGAGCTCAAGAATCATTATAAACCAAGGTGAACGGGTAGATTAAATAAAATAGAATGTAGACTCACTGTTATATAGTCATTTGATTGTTCTGAAATGTTTCCAGAGAATTGTTTCCTCCTCTAGTTGTTTAAAATATTTATTTATTCTCTAAAGTTTATTTATTTCAGGGCTTCGTGATATCTCTAGCTGTTCCTTCCTTTTAATTTATCTTGCTTGTAATAAGGACAGTTTTATAAATTCTGAATTAGTCCTTCATTTAGTTTTGAAAAGTTTTTTTTTTTTTTTTTGCTGTTTTATCTTCAAAACTTAACTTCTTTCCCATTCTTTAAAAAAAGTTCTTTCTTTTGAAATTTCAATTAAATACTTGACTGGTTAATATCAGGCTCTGGTTGATAGAAACCTGCTTGAGAATGACCTCTTTGTCGATAGCATTGCTATTTTGCAAGTAAAAGAGTTAACGAAATGGTGACTATTATGATCCTATATTTGTACTATAGGAGCACTGGCATAAAAGTCAGGGCCTGCATGACTAGAATGATATGTAACCTGAGTGGGAAATAGAGGCTATAACTGCTATGTGGCCCCCACATCCCTTGGTACTTGAGTAGCTTTGGTGCCTTTAGATTCAAGGAGACACTATGCTGCTAAGTTGTTGCTTCATTGTTGTTTTTCAGTCACCAAGTCATGTCTGACCCTTTGTGACCCTATGGACTACAGCACACCAGACTTCCCTGTTCCTCACCATCTCCCAGAGTTTGCCCAAGTTCATGTCCATTGCATCAGTGATGCCATCCAGCCGCCTCATCTTCTGCATTCAATCTTTCCTGACATCAGGGTCTTTCCCAGTGAATCACTGTTCACATCATGTGGGCCAAAGTACCGCAACTCCAGTTTCAGCATCAGTCCTTCCAGGGAGTACTCTGGGCTCATTTCCTTTAGTATTGACTGGGTGGATCTCCTTGCAGTCCAAGGGGATTTCAAGAGTCTTCTCCAGCACCACAGTTCAAAAGCATCAATTATTTGGTGCTCAGCTCTCTTTATGATCTAGCTCTCACAACTACACATGACTACTGGAAAGACCACAGCCTTGACTATATGGACCTTTGTCTGCAAAATATTGTCTTTGCTTTTTAACACACTGTCTAGGTTTGCCATAGCTTTCCTGCCAATTAGAAGAAATAATCATCTTCTAATTTCATGGCTGTAGTCACCATCTGAAGTGATTTTAGAGCCCAAGAAGAGGAAATCTGTAACTGCTTCTACCTTTTCCCCTTCTATTTGCCACGAAGTGATGGGGCTGGATGCCATGATCTTAGTTTTTTTTTTTTTTTTTTTTTCAATAGTTAGCTTTAAGTCGGATTTTTCACTCTCCTCCACCCTCATCAAGAGGTTCTTTAGTTCCTCTTCACTTTCTGCCATTAGAGTGGCATCATCTGCATATCTGAGGTTGTTGATACTTTTCCCAGCACTCTTGATGCCAGCTTGTAACTCATCCAGCCTGGCATTTTTCATGATGTGCTCTTCATATAAGTTAAATAAACAAGGTGACAATAAATGGCCTTGTCATATTCCTTTCTCAATCCAGAACCAGTCAGTGGTTCTACACGAGGTTCTAACTGTTGCTTCTTGACCTGCGTACAGGTTTCTCGGGAGTCAAGTAAGGTGGTCTGATACTCCCATCTCTTTAAGAGTTTTCCACAGTTTGCTATAATCCACACAGTCTAAGGTTTCAGCATAGTGAATGAAACAGAGGTGGATGTTTTTCTGGAATTTCCTTGCTTTGTCTATGATCCAGCGAATACTGGCAAATTGATCTCTGGTTCCTTTGCTTTATCTAAACACAGGTTGTACATCTGGAATTTCTTGGTTCACATAATGCTTAAGCCTATTATGCAGGATTTTGAGCACAGTCTTACTAGCATGGGAGATGAGTGCAATTGTCTGGTGGTTTGAATGGACTTTATTACTGCCTTTCTTGGGAATTGGGATAAGGATTGACTTTTCCAATCCTGTGGCTACTGCTGGATTCCTCAAACTTGCTGACATTGAGTGCAGCATGTTGATAGCATCATCTTTTAGGATTTTAAATAGCTTTGCTGGAATTCCATCGTCTCCACTATCTTTATTGACAGCAGTTCTTCCTAAAGCCATCTTGACTTCGCATACCAGAATATGTGTCTCTGGGTGAGTAATCACACTGTTGAGGCATCCAGATCAAGATTTATTTGTACAGTTTTGTGTATTCTTTCCATCTCTTCTTGATCTGCTTCTATTAGATCTTTACTGCTTCTCTCCTTTATTGTGCCCACCTTTGGATGAAATATTATTCCCTGAATATTTTCAATTTTCTTAATGAGATCTCTAGTCTTTCCCCTTCTGTAGTTTTCCTCTATTTCTTTGCATTTTTCATTGAAGAAGCCCCTTTTGTCTCTCCTTGGTATTCCCTGGAGATTTGCATTTAGTTGGGTGTACCTTTCCCTTTCCCCCTTGCTTTTAGCTTCTCTTCTTTGTTCAGCCTCCTCAGACAACCACTTTGCCTTCTTGATTTGGGAAGGTTTTGTCCTTGCCTCCTGGACAGCATTTCAGATCTCTGTCCATATTTCTTCAGGCATTATGTTTACTAGGTCTAATCCCTTGAAATCTATTAGTCACCTCCACTGGATTGTCATAGGGGATTTGATTTAAGTCATACCTGGCTGGCCTAGTGGTTTTCTCTACTTTCTGTAGGTTAAGCCAGAATTTTGCTAGGAGAAGTTGAAGATCTGAGCAACAGTCAGCTCCAAAACAAAAACAAAAACTCTTGTTTTTGCTGACTGTATATCACTTCTCCATTGCCGGCTGTAAAGAATGTAATCAATCTGATTTCAGTATTGACCATCTGGTGATGTCCATGTGTAAAGTTGTCTCTTGTGTTGTTGAAAAAGTGTGTTTGCTATGATCAGTGCATTCTTTTGGCCAAATTCTGTTAACCTTTTCTTTGCTTCATTTTGTATTCCAATGCCAAACTTGCCCATTATTACAGATATCTCTTACTTCCTACTTGTGCATTCCAATCCCTTATGATGAATAGGACATCTTTTTTTGGTATTCGTTCTAGGTCTTCATAGTAAACATAGTGCTAGATTAAAGTCTATGTGTTTTACATGGATTTAATTGCCAATTTCAACCTGAAAAAGCTGTTATGTCCTTAACATATATATATATATTTTAGAGCTTATTTTATTTTATTTATTTACTTATTTTAGAGTATATTTTAGAGCTCATTCTATTCTTGCTAACTCTTAAAGTCTTTCATATATATATTATATATACATATATATATATATATATATTTTTTTTTTTTACTCTGATTCTCCCCACTGCTTTCCAAATAAATTCTTTACATCTTTTTCTGATTCATGAATTCTCTCTTAGGCTAAATCTAATGTTAACCCATTCATTGAGCATTGAAGTTTTCTGCTTTCTGTTTTTGTTTTTTTTTTTTTCCCACACTCATCATTAACATTCTAAAACTTCTGTTGTTCTGCATACTCATTTTCATTTGGTTGTTTTTGTAGCTATATCTTTATTATATTAAACATTTCATACATCACAGCTTGTAAATGGTCATTTCAATATTTAAAACTGACCTTTAGTTTTTTTCCTCTCACTTATCATGACTAATGTCCTTGTGGGTTGGTGGTCTTCAGTTGTAAGCTTATATATGTTGGATCTGAATCTTTGATACTCCTGTAGGCCCAAATTTTAGATAAAAATATTTTCTGTGTTTTCTTCAATTTACAGCCAAATTGGTACATTAATGCCTCTTCTGGTTTTCACATAACAGTTAAATTGGAGGATATTGCTCTCTTAGCAGATTTTGAAATCCAATTGTGAGGTGTTAGAACTTAAAATGCATTGTTATCTAAAATCAAGTTTATAAATACTGACAACCAGGACATACTGCACAACCTCATTGAAAACATCAAACTACACAAATACAGTTTACTAGCAATGTGGGAAAGTTTAATTTTTCTAACGTTTGTTGACTATTCACTCTGCCACATGTTAACACTAATTCATGGAGATCCTGCTACTGAACAAGAACAGTTTTGCCACTACAAGGCTCATAGTATATTTGCTACAAAATGTGTTATATTTCATATTCAATATTATCCCATGATGAAATAGAAGGTTTAATGAATAGAGTGCTAAAATAGATAATAAAGAAAAATAATCTGCTTTTTGAAAGGGTGCTATGTTTTGATATTTCATTTATATAAATTTTATTTTCAAACCGTCTGATTTCCTTCTTTCTGGGGTATCAGTAGCAAAACTTATGTTGATGAGACTTACTTACATTGATGAAGCTTGCTTATGTTGAACACATATGGGTATATTTGCACTGGGTAATTTTATATCAGTATTTTTGTTTTTATCATACTGATTTTTTTATATTTGAAATAGGCTCCTTCAACTCCTTTAAACTATTTAGCAGAAACTTTTATCAGTCTTGATAAATGTTAGATAATTCATGCACACACCAACACACCAAGTATCTTTGTGTGCATCCTCCTGTACTTCATTAACCATCTCAAAGTAGTATCATTTTATTCATGTATAGTTATGTTCTGAAAGAGCATTATGAATTAAGATGTGCTGTTTCATATAAATTGAGATAAGTAAATACATGTAAACTGAATATAATTCTTACATTGAATTGAGTGGTTACCAACACCAGGCAGAACCCATAGTGTAGTGAAAATATTTTGTGTTGTGGTTTATCTAGATTCATGTGTCAATATATAGATATTAGTTGGATTATTTTGTCTTTTGTTTTTTTTAAATGTTTCTTACTTTTTCCTACCTTCCTTCTTTCCTATCTTCTTCCTTTCTATTTTTCTTTCCTCTTTGCAGATAGCAGTAGCTGTGAATAGTTGGTTTCACTTAGCTCCTTCCTACAATTTCAATTCTCTCTCGTATAGCAACATTTACTAGGAAACCAGCATAGAAATGATCATGAAAGTATTCTGTAAGATCAAGTCACCTGTAAGTTTATATTTATTTGAGTTATTCTGTCCACCTTGCCCAGATAATCACAATGATGTGATCATTCACCTAGAGCCAGGCATTCTGGAATGTGAAGTCAAGTGGGCCTAAGAAAGCATCACTACAAATAAAGCTAGTAGAGGTGATGGAATTCCAGTCGAGCTATTTCAAATCCTGAAAGATGATGCTGTGAAACTGCTGCACTCAATATGCCAGCAAATTTGGAAAACTCAACAGTGGCCACAGGGCTGGAAAAAGTCAGTTTTCATTCCAATCCCTAAGAAAGGCAATCCCAAAGAATGCTCAAACTACTACTAGAAACATAATGGAAATCTAGCCTATGAGAGTTAAGACATATAAGGTAATACTGAAATGATAAGATCAAAAATTAGGCATTTGCAAAAGGTTGTATCCAGAATCTAGCAAGGGAACAGAGAATATTTGCGTATTTAAATCAGGACTGAAATACAGGCAGTTGGTTAACCTAGTTATAACAGATCCTACAAGTCAACAAAAGATGTTGCGGTGACCTCAGGAAGTTACCACCCTGCCTCGACGGTGGGACAGAGGAGGAGAAAAGCCTCACTGGAACTGGAAGCCGAGGCCATGCCCTGGCCTGTGCAACGGGAGCTGTGACTTAGAGAAGATGGAGTCATGGCCAGAAGAGCTGCCTGAGGACAGGAAGTGGGGAAGAGATAGTCTAGTGTCCCCTCACCTCACTCATCTCCCTCCACCTCCGGGCTCCTGCCTCTGCCTCCTCTGGGCAGGAGCAGCCTGCAGAGAAGGATGAGAATAACTGAACTAGAAATTCTCCTCCCTTCATAATGAGTTCATGCTGCCAGACATGGGCTCCTCCATGACCCCTCCCCACCCCTACTCCAAAAATAAAAACAAAACCAAACTGTAGAGTTGTTTTTGTGTGAGATAAACTTAAGGATGAAAAGTTGTTTTTGTCGTTGTTGTTTTATTCTTTCATTTTTGTTCTTTAAAAAAAAAATCATGAAAAAGGTACGTATTGTAACAAGCAACAATTCAGAAACTACTTCAACCTCTAATTTCTATTCTGATTCATGTTCCTGTCAATTTTAGCACTCGTATGATAAACAGATCCAAACCTCTCTTACTGCTTAGATATAGTATAGCATATAGTATAGCATACCCTTGCCCACCAATTTTAACCCTAACATAAGAGAATTGATTTTCCTTTGGAAAAAGTTAAATCTTAAAAGCATTTGTTTGTACATCTTCCCTGAGACTAAATTCACATTGGTTGAGTTGGGATGATTTAATTCTCTCTTAAGTAAAAAAAAAAGCCATTTCAGTTCATAAAAATATGAAGTTTTCTCAATTGGAATTTGCATGTGTTAATTAGGGTGCTCAAGAGCAACATTTGGTACTTATGAAATGCTTAACTCTAGGCTGAAAGGAACTCAGAATAACACTTAAATACAGAAGAAACAAATTTTCCAGGCTCTCAAATCTCTTATTAAAATTGAAATCATATATTTGCTATCACATGGAAATCAGTAGAAGCACATAAATTAGCTGAGTCTAAAATTTGGCTTTAAAAGTTGGTTTTCCTCTAAAACTACCAGCTTAAGCTTCAAAAATCAGATATTTAACAAAAGAATTGAAAATAGAAGAAAGTTGCTGGTTGGTTCTATCTAGATTTACAGTAGTCCTGACAAGTATGTATTACTAAACTCTATTTCAATGAGTTATAGAAACAATTTTCCGTATCACAGGAGTGGGAATTTATAACTAAGGACACAAACATGACCCTTAGCTACTGCAGAGGTTTCATTTGCTGATTTGTTTGATAAATTGAGACAAATTCAGATTCTTTATACTGGAGTCTTAAAGCACCTGTAACACAACATAATTGGAATAATTGGAACTTTTATATTAAGAAAATATTGTACCTTAGTGATGTTATTGTTGCTAAACAACTAACTAGGTTTTCAATAGCAGTCATTCTAGAAAATATCTTGAAGATTTTGCCACTTATTATTAGGTCGTTGCTGACTATTTTTATTTTGTCTTTAGGGAGACAAAGTATGTTATGTTGTTGTTGTTTGGGTTCTAGGTCATGTCGGATTCTTTTGTGACTCCATTGACTGTGGCCTACCAGGCTCTTCTGTCCATGGGATTTTCCAGGCAAGGATACTGGAGTGGGTTGCCATTTCCTTCTTCAAGGGATCTTGCTGAGCTGACCAGGGATCACATCCACATCTCCTGCATTCACCCTAACCCTAACCCTAACTCTTTACCAGTGTGCCGCCAGGGAAGCCCCAAGAGAGTATGTTATACCTAATTAATTTACCTCTAGAATGATCAGTGGAGTCCTTTTCATTTGTGGCTGAGTTGATTTTACCACATCGGTTGTTATAATTACTTTAAAAAGCTTAGAAGTTATTATCAAGATGTACAATAAATCCTATGCAACCTATCTGTAGATGATACTCTGTAGATGATTGTTGTATTCAATTATGCACTGTATTAAAATTTGGCTCTTGTAGAATTGGCTTTTTTTATCTACACCTCTGCTGTTTTATTCAATGAATCCCAATTTATGATGATATTTAGACATATAAGGAATCCAAATTCAAATAAAGCAGGAAAAACTGAAGAAAAAGTAAACATTATTAAGGAAGCAGTCAGAAAAGCAAGAAATGAAACACTGGGTGGTCTTTGAGAACACATCAAATATTTTCAATACAGAGGACCACACAGAGGATGAGAAAAACTGAAGTATTTTATTATATTATTAACAGTCCTTTTCAGCAAAATTTTTCCAGTTGTTAAAATTTCATTGCCTTATGTGTATGTGTATATTTCTTAGAGCTTCTGTGTCAGGCAGTCACTGGGAATTCTTATCAATAGAAAAAATAAATCATTAAAAATATACTCAGGAAAATTTGAGGTTAGAAATGAAAATCTCATCTGTATCTATTCTTTCTAGCTTTCTTTAATTTTTTAGGTACATTTGTTTAGGCAAAAAGATCCTTTTCCCTTTTTGATCTCTATTGCACTCAGCTGTCTTCTTTACAATATCTATTCCACTTACATTTACACTTTTGTGTGTTTTTTCCTACGTCAGTTTGTAGCCCCTTGCAAGTTAATTTAATAAGCTCTATTTTGCCAGTGATCACTAGCTTATTTCCTTTCAACACAATTCAGAAACCATCTGACATTTGTATCCGTGACTTTCAGTAATACGGCCCCAATGTGCATTTCTAAATCTTCTTCTAGCATTCTCTTGGTCGCCCCATGTATGTGAACACAATTGGTCTCCATTTACTGCTTTGCTTTTCCACTGGAATGTGGCTTCCTCTGAAATATCCATTATGGCTTTATACTTGTATTATAAAACTAAACAACATTTTGCCACTTAAAATGTGATTTTTCAAATAACACAGCTAATTTATTTCTCACAATAAGTCTACATACAATAATAGTATAACTGTAATAATATGTTTGTAAATACTCTCCATATTGAACACACACATATAGAACTTGGACTTTTAAAAAAATGAGTAGGATACCAAAGATTTACCTATGATAGCCAAGGAAAATATCTATTTAAGAATTTTCTGCAGGGACCTGGGAGCTTCATGGGATTAGAGCCAAATGCATGCATATCTCAGTGGAGACTTTATACAGCAAATCCCTCCTGCTACTGGAAGGATGCAAAGATTACGATCTTCCTTTATTGCTGCCTCCCCCTAAATATTTAATGTAAGTACATATATTTTACAGGGTACATTATGAATGATTATGAAGTGAAAGAAACGACAACAAAAAATCTCTAACTAAAATGTTCCAATCCATTGACACTGAAAAACAAAATGTCATTTTGTTAATATACTAACTCATTATAGACTATATTTTATTCTAATTTTATCTTTTCACATAATTACAGAAGTCAGAAGACTGTGATTGAGCGTTCTTTTCTCTCTTTCTGACCACCTATTTTGGTCTTCATTGCATTATGTGACATACATGTTTTTCCTTAGGTATAGCCCAGTGATCACAAAGGTTGCTAATGAAATATGGCAGAAGCTGCTTCGGGCCTGCTTCTCATCTGGAACATGCTGGATTGCAGCCCCTTATTTATCCTGATGAATTGACAGTGGGACTCTAGAGACTTAATTCAATTTCCTGCCTTAGACAGGCACTGTGAATATTAACCCCCCTGAAATATTTTCCCCTAAAGATGGTACGCGTTATGGCTTTCTAGGATAAACATAGCCATTCCCCCACCTTTTCAGGTGTGTGTGTGTTTGTTTTTAATTTTGCAATAAAGGCAATTTTATTTTAATCTGATTTTCTCTTTGCACTCTTAAAGAGGTGATGCTTTAAGAACAAAGTGCTACACAGCAGTTTTTGCCATCTAAACATGATACTAGTCCACACAGTTTTAGGAAGACCTCAGTTGCAGAAGGCCTGTGGACATCTGTTATCATATTCTTTATAAATGACAAACAGGGAAACTTCCTTGACAGGATAGCTGCAATTACAATTTTAATATGCTGCTTTAGGCTCTCCCATTGGCCTCCTAAACACATCACAGCTCCGTGTTGATAGCCAATGAAGGCATTCACTCAAACCGGGGGCGGGCGTGGGGTGAGGGCCACATTCAGAACTCTTCACAGTGCACGACAGAGCTTTTGATGAAAGTTGCTTCCCAGCTCGTCGTTCATACAGTAGAAATGTTATGTGTGGCAGAGGGAGATGAAAACACAGCAATAAATGCAGATTGCATTTTCCTTACAGGTCCCCAGACCTTAATCCAATTGAGTTAGTAAACCATACTAGAAAATGCCACAGGCCTAAAAAGATAAAGAGGATGAGCTGATTGCTTGTGAAAAGTTATCCAAAAGCCAGGGTCTTACTTTCACCCGCCCTTTCAAAGCACTCAATGTTCCTCTATTGTGTTCCTTTATAGAGGGAGAAACATGATAGAGGAAGAAAACTCTTGAAAACTTTTCAAGTCCAAATATTCCTGGTAATTTGGGCTGAGACGAATCATAAAGACATATTGCAGAAGTTAATAACTCTTATGGGAAAGCTAGCAATGGATCCACACTTCAAAACTACATTAATCAAATATGTTCAGCATTTCTTCAGAGGAACAACTGAGTCTTATTTGGGAGATTTATTAAAGGTGATAGGGAAGAGCTTACTGTATTGTGTCAGGTTCAGTTCTGGCCCTCAAATTACCTGTTACCAACATCTATCCTTTCTATTCCTTCTCTGGCATAAACCTTGGGAACCTTTTCTCTCTTTCAAGTAATTTATCAGTATTTTCTCCACAAAGGCATAAAATTCCCCCCATAGGGTCTCTGGGAAATACAATTTTCTCATTTTCATTAATTATTTCCCTAATGATCTTTTCATAGCAAAGTGATAGAAATGAGATTTCTTTTATATAGAGGGACCAGGGAAGGAAATTGATACCACCATCATCACCTCCATCACTGCCACCAAAACCACTACTATGATGATATCACCCCCGAGAACCACCATCTTTGCATCACTATACCATCAAAATCACTGCCATTCTAGCACCGTGTATATCTTTAAATAAATTACACAGAAAATTCTTTAGATTGCTGCACTGGTTCTCAAAAGTAAATGAGCATATGATCAATAGAGCATCTTATCAAAATACAGGTTTTCATTTATTAGGCCTTGAGTGTAACCTGTGAGTCTGCATTTCTAACAGCTTCCAAGAAATGCTGTGACTGCTGCTTTGTGACCAGCCTTCAAGACACAAGGCTTTGGTTTATCCTATATGGAGATAATTATAAGACCTGGATCTCTACCAGTAAAAAGTCTACAACCACAATAGAAATATCTTTTAAACAAACCCAGAATATACAAATCTGAACTTACATACAAGGTAAACTTGAGGCAAATTATGCTACAAAATAATTCGCTATAATATTCAATTATAGAGCAACACAAGGCTTCTCAGATGGCGCTAGTGGTAAGGAATCTGCCTGCCAAATGATGGAGACATAAGAGATGTGTTCAATCCCTGGGTGGGGAAGATCCCCTGGAGGAGGGCATGGCAACCCTCTCCAGTATTCTTGCCTGGAAAATCCCATGGACAGAGGAGCCTGGTGGGCTATAATCCATAGGGTTGCAAAGAATTGGCACGACTGAAGTGACTTGGCACACATAGCAACTCAATTAATGTTTTAAAGTTGAGCCTGAAAAAAATATTATTGGCATAAAACCATTCATTGGCACAACTTTTTATTGATAGTACTTAAATAAAACAAGCAAAATTCCAAGAAGAAAACCATGTACAAGGAACATTAGCATAAGAATAATATAAAAATATTAAATAGATATAGGAATATATCATAAGACATATATACTACAAAATTGGTAGAAAGTAAGCAGAAACATCACTTTGCCAACAAAGGTCCATCTAGTCAAGGCTATGGTTTTTCCAGTGGTCATGTATGGATGTGAGAGTTGGGCTATGAAGAAAGCTGTGCACCAAAGAATTGATGCTTTTGAACCATGGTGTTGGAAAAGACTCTAGAGAGTCCCTTGGACTGCAAGGAGATCCAACCAGTCCATCCTAAAGGAGATCAGTCCTGGGTGTTCATTGGAAGGACTGATGTTGAAGGTGGAACTCCAATACTTTGGCCACCTGATACGAAGAACTGACTCATTTGAAAAGACCCTGATGCTGAGAAAGATTGAGGGCATGAGGAGAAGGGGACGACAGAGGATGAGATGGTTGGATGGTATCACCGACTTAATAGACATGGATTTGGGTGGACTCCGGGAGTTGGAGATGGACAGGGAGGCCTGGCATGCTGCAATTCATGGGGTTGCAAAGAGTCGGACACGATTGAGTGACTGAACTGAACTGAAGCACATATGGTTTGCAAAGATGTAAGGAAGACTAAACTTGAGATTTCTACTGGCCTGTTGCAGGTTCTATGGCCTTTAGATTTCAAATGCCTAATCTTATTTTGTCTTCTTTTTGAAGCAGATAGTTTTTACCTAAAATTTAGTTGAGGAGAAAGAATAACATAGAATTGAGATTTTGCATTTCTAAGATGCAGCTTTATTCTACTATATTTTATTTTCTCTTGGTGTTTTGACATGCTGAATTCAGGAATATTCCTCACTGAGTTTAGAGGTTGGAGGTCAAAGGTTCTCTGTATTCCATTCGTATGATTGTGATGTGGACAACATGCAGGTGGTAATTCTCTTTGCCCAGAGTAGGATATCTTATTCTTATTTACCTGCTAAGGTCCCTACTCATTTCATCCCCATGTCATAGCTGTCTGCAATTTTCTTTTACATCATTCATTTCATTTCTACACCTACTTTGAAAGCTCATTTGTGCAAATATGGAAATGCATTATCTCTCTTCCTGTTTCTAGCTATTGTTTCCAAATGAATGTTCCTCAGATTTAGTGACTAAGCTTTTAGATTTCTATTTCACATCTTCTTCTGTATTTGCAGCATGAACCTGAATTACAATTTTTGAATGGTGTGTAGCCTTCACTTCCTAGCTGCAGACAGATCAGATTTGCCTCTTTCTCAAAGGGGTAATCAGAATTTATCCTCCTCCTGGGACAAAAGCAAATCAAGCCAGCTTATTTAGTTCTGTTTTAAGTGCCAGTGAGCTAGTTTAAAAGAGAGAAGAATGCTGCAAGGTCCCTATCTAACTCTTCTAGCAGATGTTCAATCCCAGTACATTTCAGCGCATTGAGATGTAAAAATAGGGACTGAGTTGTTTTTTTTTCTTTTTTCTTTTTTTAAGTAAACTCTGTCTTGTATTCCATGAATAACTATTCAAACACAATTGTACATGTTGAGTTTTCTGTGTGCTTTTAATAAAGAAAGAACACAGATCTTACCATTCAAATGGAAATTATTTTTTCATCTAATCATATCTAATGTGATGGTGGTAATCTTACAGCGAAAGAATACTTGTCAAAGCTGATAAGCAAGGTTACAAGAATGTTTGCATCTTTCCTGGCATCTTTAGATGTATGACAGCTGCCTCAATTATTAAATGAGAGGGTGCTATAACATCAGTAATTATTGATGTGCCTCAGGTGGAAGATTAATAAAAAGTGAGTTTATCATAATTGCACAGCAATAAAGTGGGCCTTTTGTATTTTGTTGATGTATACTGTTATCTTATTATGAGAATTATGCCCCTCATATCTTTAAGTTGAATAAGTGAAAAAATTATCCCCCTGATATTAGGGTGTAATTCTGATTAAATTTTTGTGTATGGACATAGATGGGATTATATTTGTAATCAGTTTCTATAGCTTGAATTTAGGAAAAAAAATCTCCTTCTCTTTGGATGCTTTATATAATTTTTTTATATATGCTTTATATAATTTTCCTGACCTTGCTAATTACAAAGACAGTGAATTTCAGCTTCTCCTTAAGTAACAAGAAGAAAGATTTGAACATGTGAGGCATAATCTAAAATATAACAAGCAAAAATAAGACCATTAGTTTAGTTCTGTTCTGAACTCGGCATTGACCTATGCTACTACAACCAGATGCTGTATTCTATTTCTTCCTTCTTTTTCTGATTTTTAAAAAATGTAGTTGTCTGTACCAGGTCTTAGCTGTGGCACGTGGGCCCTTAAGAAGTTGTGGCATGTGGGATATAAATTCCCTAACCAAGATCAAACCCTGGCCCCCTGAATTGGGTGCATGGAGTCTTATCCACTGGACCACCAGGGAAATCCCTGAATGACATTGCTATGGTAAACATTATGTCAGGATTTGGGAATGGAATAGTCACAAATCCAAATGAACAAAAATCACATTTTTAATTTATTTACTTATTTAGTTTTTTTAGCATGTGACCTCTTCACTGATTTGCTTGCCTTTCCTAGCTTGGCTTAGGCCTACTTGATATGATGTTCAAACTCAAGTGTGGATATTTTTGCTAAGTATTAGTCATTCCGATTTTTTATATGTATATTCTCCAGTTTCTCTGGATTTTTTTTTTTTCCCTAATCTTGAAAAAACTAGCAGAATTGAGTTTTCCAGGCCAGACTCAATTGCTTGGACTTTATAGTTCTCCCTTTTTTCTTGGTACTCTTTAGAATTTTCAAGGGATTAGTCTCGGCTCCAGTGGCAATTAATCTCTACAGGACTCCTAAACACCCCCCCTCCCACCTCCAAAACACCCCAAGTAGATGGAAGTGCTTTAACCTAATAGAGAAAAAAAATCATCCTTTCAAATCCAATTAAACACGTCTATGTGTTAAAATGATATAGAATGTGAAAGTGGATAGGAGTTAGTACTTAAGTTCCCACTGGCATATATTCATACAAAACCATGTACTTTATTAGTACACTGGGGGATGGTTTAAATAATGAGTACTATATTCTTCAGAGTTGGATGAGTTTAGCAAAGCTGTGGGAGGGAGGGAAGGCTCTGCAGGCTTAGGTAGAATGGTCAGTTTAGGATTATCAATTCAGGATGGTGAACATTCCAAGTAGGTTACCAAGTGTGACAGCCAAGGTCTCCAATACACTTCTTTATAGTAAGAGCTTGGTTCTACTTGAATGGATATTAAAACCATTATGTAGTTTTAACATTTACTTGAAAGACTCTACTGATATCTATACTACATCTGTGTGTAAATATTTACCTCTGAATACACCTATATATTCTAAGTGTTGTTTACGTCTTCTCTTTCCTTCTAGATAATGTGTAGTCCGTAAGAAATATTAACAAAATAAAAGTACTGCCAATTGTATATAGAGAAAGTCTGGTAACCTTAACTTCTTTAATAAAAGTAAAGTCTTTGTGATGTCTGAATAAGAAAATATAAAATGCATGCTGTTGAAAATTTAAAAAAAAAAACAGTTTATAATTATAGTTGTACCATACTGTTCTAAAAGTTAGAATGTAGAAAATATTTCTTGTTCACATATCAACCTGAAGTGTGTGTTCTCGATCAAGAGGCAGATATTAACCCCCAGCGATTTAGAAGCCCAGCCCTTCCTTTGCCGTGGCTCCATGACCCTCTCACGCTGGTGTACATTAAGCCCGCGTGAGAAGGAGAGACTGGAAGACACACGGTCACCCCTGGTGCATGAGCAACATGTAGCAATACAGCGATCCCTAAAAATAAGGGAAGCTGGAAAATGTCTAGCCATGTGTCCAAGACTAACCGTGTGTCCATTAGTCTAACCATATGTCCAAGATGAAGAGGGATAGTATTATTGTTGGTAATCAGATAGCATGATAATATTAATATCTTAAAATTAGGCTATTTCAATAAACACCATAAACTATTTACTCATCTTCAATACTATACTCCCTTTGTTCTCCTGAACAAAGTCAAGGCTTCTCTTGATTTGAAATTTACCGTTTTTTTGTTTTTTTTTTTTATTTACCTGTTTTCTGAAAATCCATTTTGCTGTTTTTCCAGGCTGATGTTGCATAGCTCCATATTCTACACCATACCCTCCCCTCAACCACCACGTCCCCCTGCAGAACATTTGCTAGTATGATAAGCATTCACCAACAGCTTTTTCTAAGTCACATATTTATTTGTGCACTTTGCCCACCATGTTTACTATATTTTAACCAGTGCACATATAGGCACTTGACTCCATTATTTATTTATTTATTTATTTTTTTGTCATACATTGATATGAATCAGCCATAGATTTACACGTATTCCCCATCCCGATCCCCCCTCCCACCTCCCTCTCCACCCGATTCCTCTGGGTCTTCCCAGTGCACCAGGCCCGAGCACTTGTCTCATGCATCCCACCTGGGCTGGTGATCTGTTTCACCATAGATAGTATACATGCTGTTCTTTTGAAATATCCCACCCTCACATTCTCCCACAGAGTTCAAAAGTCTGTTCTGTATTTCTGTGTCTCTTTTTCCATTTTGCATATAGGGTTATCAAAGAACATTACAGCATACTAACACATATATATGGAATTTAGAAAGATGGTAATGATAACCCTATATACTCCATTATTTATTAAAAGGATACATGATGTCTACATTATTTTTTATTCCTTCTTTCAACAAATATTTTTAACAAAACATTAAACTGCTCTGCAACAGGTATTGCCTTAGACCTTATGGATAAAAAGGTTAAAAAAAAAAAAGGCAACTCTAATTAGAGGAACAAATAAGTACACTTGCAGTTTGGAATGCAGTGTGATAAATGGATTCCAGGAGGAAGAAGAAAATGCTTTTGAAATTCAGAGAAGGGGCTCCTTACCAATTGGAAGGAAGTCAATGTGGAGTCTCTGTTGGAGGCTCAGTCTAAAGAGGCCTGAAAGAGCAGGAGGAAGCGGGGTGTGGGAAACAGACCACGCTGGGCAGAGGAAAGAACACTGAGAGGGACATGGAGATGAGATAAAAATCGCTTTACTCAGGACATTGAAAGACATCCAGTATAGCTGGGGCATCGTCAGTGAGATAGGGAGGTGGGTCTAGGAGATAACTATGAAGTGCCTCATAAGCCACGCAAGCAAGTCTGAACTTTATTTGAGGGCAAAAGGGAAACGTTAGAATGTGTAAAGGCGACAGTGGCTTGATGCTGTGTAAGCAAGTGCCCGGTGTGGAGGGGGCGTGGAAACACTGCCAAGACTGATGGGTCCGCGCAAGGTTAATAAAGGACTCACAGGGCGTGCAGCACTCTCCTCAAGAGTCCAATAGATGTGAAAAGCCTCCCGCATGCCCCATGCAGACGTTTTCCAGATCGTGGGAACAGGATGACTTTAGATGAAATTAAAGGCCATTAAATGTACAACAAACAGAAAGAAAGATTGCTTCAGATTGAGTGTAGCCTACTTCTTCCAATTTCCTGCATTAGAGGATCACAGAATCGTATCTGATGCCTGGATAATTTAAAGGGCTGAGTAGGTTATTTCATTAATCTCTAATAATGTTTGTATTCTTGTCCTAAGATAAGGGTGATGATTTATCATAAATAAAGCAATTGTAGCTGAAACCAAGAACTCCCTCTCCTCAATCCATGATGCTCTCGCTATTAAAGAGTAGCAAATCAACTAGATCATAGAAAATCTGCTCACCCCCAGCCTCCATTTTCAACTAAAACTAACATTCTAGTCAAGATGTGTTTTTGTTTTTAACTTGGCGTGTATGCTAAGTCGCTTCAGTCCTGTCCAGCTCTTTGTGACCCTAGGGACTGTAGCCCAACAGACTCATCTGTTCTTGGGATTTCCCAGGCAAGAACACTGGAGTGTGGCTGCCATGCCCTCCTCCTGGGAATCTTCCTGACCCAGAGATTGAACACATGTCTCTTATGTCTCCTGCATCATCAGGTGGGTTCTTTACCACTAGCGCCACCTGGGAATTTCCCAGAAGATGTGCCCGTTTTCGTGTTCAGCTGTTTCCAGCTGCAAAAATAAGACATTTTTTAACAAGTGCTAGTCTGAATGCCTTTTCTACCCTTCATCCTGCCTGGGTCTTACTTATTCATTCAAATAAGAATTAGTGAGTATATACGGTTAATAGATGTCAGACAATGAATGAAACAGTGAGGAGTAGTCAAATTAATGACATGATTCTAACCCAAAGTAGTTTAAACCATTGTATACTGTTTTCCCTTTCCAAGGATTTATAATGCACGTCATTTCATTAACATCTCTGAGAAAATGTAGAGGAAAGAAATGGGTTTAGCTTTGTCTAACTTAGCCTCCCCTCACTTTATTAAATCACAGGATCGTTTCTCACATGACACCTGTTTAACACCTGTGGGATGCTAGTATTTGGAAGCCCAGTTTGAGGAAAAAAGTCTGATGGGCTATTAATAGTACACAATCTTCATCTCTCCTAAAAGAATTTATCTGTATCTTGAGAATGGTGATCAAAGACCTCTATATACTGTTCTTTCCCATTTGAAAGAGAAAGAAGCCAAACAGCCTTAACTTTTATTTACTTCTGCCTTCACCACCTGATGTGAAGAGCTGACTCATTGGAAAAGACCCTGATGCTTGGAAAGACTGAAGGCAAAAGGAGAAGAGGGCAGCAGAGGATGAGTAGTTTAGATAGCATCACTGACTCAACAGACATGAATTTGAGCAAATTCCCAGAGAGTAGAAGACAAGGGAGCCTGGTATGCTGCAGTCCATGAGGTCGCAAAGAATTGGACACAAGTTAGGAATTGAACAACAACAATAACCTCTTTTGTGAGATGGAGCAATCTCTGGGAAATGGCCACTTTAAGAAATTATTACAATTGATTTTTCTTGTCTTATTTATTTTCTCTTAAATTTTGTTTCGTGATCACTGCCCACAAGCATGCCCAGCAGAACTAGGGGTACACAAAGATCGTCACTGGCATTTACTGAGTGCTTATCATGTGCCTGGTCTTGTGATGAGAGCTGTAATCTTTTGTCTCACAGTAATCTCATAAAACAGATACCTGAATCCCTGTTTTCAGAGTTAGGTCCCAGACTCAGTGGCACTGGGGTGATAAACACTCAGTCTGAGTTAGACTGTCAAGCCCACACGCTGTAACCCCTAAATTTTGCTTTCCGGTACCAGTTTATGGCATGGAACATAGAACTACCATCAGGATTTGCAAAGTGTTTCTGGTCCATAAAGTACTCCCGCATGCTGTGTTTTCACAGAAACTCCTGGAGTGAAGGCGGTGCAGTCATGGTGTCTTTTTACCAGGGGAGTAAATGGAACTGAGAAAACAGACAGACCACACCAACTAAAAATGGTGTCCCTAGTCTCCAAAAAGAAACATGAACAAAATGACTAATAATGATCAGAGACACCAAGAGCTAGAAGGAAACAGAAATCATTCAGTCCAATGCTCTTATTTCACACAGAAGCACTTTACACAAAGAGCAACTGAGCTTCTAGACTTCACTTCCACAAAGTCTGTTTCTTTTAACTCTCTATATAGTTTTATTTCCTTAGCAGACTCATTATATATAAAATTATAAAGCAAATATTTTAAAATCTTGAGTTTGTATTTTGGGGGGTTGTGTGCATAGAAATGGTGCTTCCCAGGTACTGCTAGTGGTAAAGAACCCAGGTGCCAATGCAGAAGAGGTAAAAAAAGTGAGTTCGGTCCTTGGATCAGGAAGGTCCCCTGGAAGAGGGCATGGCAACCCACTCCCACTATTCCTTGCCTGAAGAATAGAGGAGCCTGTGAGGCCACAGTCCAAAGGGCCACAGAGCTGAACATGACTGAATCAACTTAGCACACACAGACATAAGTAGAAATGAGAAAATGTTAGCACGGCAGGATGCAATGGGATCGGTAACTTTTCACTTCTATTAGCTGATATCATGGGCCTCCCTGGTGAATCAGGAGGTAAGGATCTGCTGGCATTGTAGGAGACCTGGGTGCAATCCTTGGGTTGAGAAGATGCCCTGGAGAAGGGAATGTCAACCCACTCCTGTATTCTTGCCTAGAGAATTCAATGAGCACAGGTGTCCATGGGGTTGCAAACAGTGTCAGACAAGACTGAGCAACTAAAACTTTCACTTTCAGCTGATATTATAATCATTCATATTTGATTTTGCTATATATCTTTGACATTTAGCTTTCAGTTCAGTTCAGTTCATTCACTCAGTCCTGTCCGACTCTTTGCAACCACATGGACTGCAGCACGCCAGGCCTCCCTGTCCATCACCAACTCCCGGAGCTTACTCAATCTCATGTCCATCGAGTAGGTGATGCCATCCAGCCATCTCATCCTCTGTCATACCGTTCTCCTCCTGCCTTAAATCTTTCCCAGCTTCAGGATCTTTTCAAATGAGTCACTCTTCCATCCGGTTGCCAAAGTACTGGACTTTCAGCTTCAGCATCAGTTCTTCCAATGAATATTCAGGACTGATTTCCTTTAGGATGGACTGGTTGGATCTCCTTGCAGTCCAAGGGACTCTCAAGAGTCTTCTCCACACCACAATTCAAAGCATCAATTCTTTGGCTCTCAGTTCTTTTTATGGTCCAACTCTCACATCCATACAAGATAACTGGAAAAGCCATAGCTTTAACTAGACAGACCTTTGTCAGCAAAGTAATGTCTCTGCTTTTTAACATGCTGTCTAGGTTTGTCATAGCCTTTCTTCCAAGGAGCAAGTGTCTTAATTTCATGGCTGCAGTCACCATCTGCAGTGATTTTGGAACCCGAAAAAGTAAAGTCTGTCATTGTTTCCACTGTTTCCCCATCTATTTGCCATGAAGTAATGGGACCAGATGCCATGATCCTCGCTTTCTGAATGTTGAGTTTTAAGCCAGTTTTTTCACTCTCCTCTTTCACTTTCATTAAGAGGCTCTTTAGTTCCTCTTCACTTTCTGCTATAAGGGTGGTATCATCTGCGCATCTGAGGTTTTTTATATTTCTCCCAGAAATCTTGATTCCAGTTTGTGCTTCATCCAGCCCAGCGTTTCTCATGATGTACTCTGCATATAAGTTAAATAAGCAGGGTGACAATATACATCCTTGATGTACTTCTTCCCCAATTTGGAACCAGTCTGTTGTTCCATGTCTGGTTCTAACTGTTGCTTCTTGACCTGCATACAAACATTTAGCTTTAGCATTTGATGAAAGAATGAATGCATGTTAGGAATATTAAATCAACTTTGTGGGCAGTTTTTTTTTGTTTTTTTTTTTTTATTTTTATTTTATTTTATTTTTTTATTATTTTTTTTTCCAGTGGGTTTTGTCATACATTGATATGAATCAGCCATGGATTTACACGTATTCCCAATCCCGATCCCCCCTCCCACCTCCCTCTCCACCCGATTCCTCTGGGTCTTCCCAGTGCACCAGGCCGGAGCACTTGTCTCATGCATCCCACCTGGGCTGGTGATCTGTTTCACCATAGATAGTATACATGCTGTTCTTTTGAAATATCCCACCCTCACATTCTCCCACAAAGTTCAAAAGTCTGTTCTGTATTTCTGTGTCTCTTTTTCTGTTTTGCATATAGGGTTATCGTTATCTCCTTTCTAAATTCCATATATATGTGTTAGTATGCTGTAATGTTCTTTATCTTTCTGGCTTACTTCACTCTGTATAATGGGCTCCAGCTTCATCCATCTCATTAGGACTTGTTCAAATGAATTCTTTTTAATGGCTGAGTAATATTCCATGGTGTATATGTACCACAGCTTCCTTATCCATTCATCTGCTGATGGGCATCTAGGTTGCTTCCATGTCCTGGCTATTATAAACAGTGCTGTGATGAACATTGGGTTGCACGTGTCTCTTTCAGATCTGGTTTCCTCAGTGTGTATGCCCAGAAGTGGGATTGCTGGGTCATAAAATTTCAAACATATGGAGGCTAAATAACACGCTTCTGAATAACCAACAAATCATAGAAGAAATCAAAAAAGAAATCAAAATATGTATAGAAATGAATGAAAATGAAAACACAACAACCCAAAACCTATGGGACACTGTAAAAGCAGTGCTAAGGGGAAGGTTCATAGCATTACAGGCTTACATCAAGAAACAAGAAAAAAGCCAAATAAATAACCTAACTCTACACCTAAAGCAATTAGAGAAGGAAGAAATGAAGAACCCCAGAGTTAGCAGAAGGAAAGAAATCTTAAAAATCAGGGCAGAAATAAATGCAAAAGAAACTAAAGAGACCATAGCAAAAATCAACAAAGCTAAAAGCTGGTTTTTTGAAAAAATAAACAAAATTGACAAACCATTAGCAAGACTCATTAAGAAACAAAGAGAGAAAAACCAAATTAACAAAATTAGAAATGAAAATGGAGAGATCACAACAGACAACACTGAAATACAAAGGATCATAAGAGACTACTACCAGCAGCTCTATGCCAATAAAATGGACAACTTGGAAGAAATGGACAAATTCTTAGAAAAGTATAACTTTCCAAAACTGAACCAGGAAGAAATAGAAGATCTTAACAGACCCATCACAAGCAAGGAAATCGAAACTGTCATCAAAAATCTTCCAGCAAACAAAAGCCCAGGACCAGATGGCTTCACAGCTGAATTCTACCAAAAATTTAGAGAAGAGCTAACACCTATCTTACTCAAACTCTTCCAGAAAATTGCAGAGAAGGTAAACTTCCAAACTCATTCTATGAGGCCACCATCACCCTAATTCCAAAACCAGACAAAGATGCCACAAAAAAAGAAAACTACAGGCCAATATCACTGATGAACATAGATGCAAAAATCCTTAACAAAATTCTAGCAAACAGAATCCAACAACATATTAAAAAAATCATACACCACGACCAAGTGGGCTTTATCCCAGGAATGCAAGGATTCTTTAATATCCGCAAATCAATCAATGTAATACACCACATTAACAAATTGAAAGAAAAAAACCATATGATTATCTCAATAGATGCAGAGAAAGCCTTTGACAAAATTCAACACTCATTTATGATTTTTTTTTTTTTTAGATTCAACTCCTGTCATTCTTTTGTAGAAAAGCTAATTGTTGTTGTTTACTCACTAAGTCGTGTCTGACTTTGTGAACCCATGGACTATAGCCTGTCAGGCTCCTCTCTCCATGGGATTTCCCAGGCAAGAACACTGAAGTGGGTTGCCATTTCCTTCTCCTGTGGGCAGTTTTTATGTGAAGAAATGTGAAAAGGTATGTTTGAAATTTTTGTCAGTACCAAAAGTTTGAAAAAATAAATGAAAATTTGAACTACAATTAATAGAATCAGCAGAAGAAAGGCTTTAAATTGTAATGGATTTCGAGAATGAAAATGTTTTTAGGTTCAGGACCTGTGGTCTCATAATTATCATTGATCAAAATTTAAAATTTGACTAGAGTTCAGTCTTAATGGTTTAAAATGTTACTCAGGCTTGAGGTTGTTCAGACAGATACAACAGGATCTGAAAACTCAATTTTTTTAATGTAATTGTTTGGAAATGTCAGTTGTTTTTTGTTAGTTTGCTTGCTTTCTCCATTGCTGCCTTAGGGATCATCTGCTTATAGAGGTGTTTTTCCCCAGAAGTAAATGTGAACATATCCTTTCTTTTCCAGGGAGGAAACACCAGACTGAGTTATTTCTAAAGTCAGAGCCCCATTTTTCTTGTGGAAAAGAGAACACTAATTTATATTGCTATTGATTCTGCATGTTATTTTGTTGTTGTTGTTGTTGTTATGAATGAAGAGTCTCTTCCTGATATGCCTTTTATGTGTATTGTGATAGGAACAATAATAAAAAGAATAATAGTATTTCAATAGAGAGGAGCAGTGGCAATGTGAGACAGCCAGTGGATGAGATTGGGAAAAAGAAAGAGTAGGGGTTTGAGCTGGGTATTTGTCCAGGTGTGTGATGCCTGACTGTTACTGGGACTGAGCTGGTCAAAGAACCACGGCAAAGCACACAGGGCCATATCTGAGTGTGCAGACTCCCTGCCAGATCTCTGCTAGGTTTACTTGAAAATGTCACTTCCCCTCCTGCCTTCACCACTCACTGTCTTCCTGTGAGTGGGAACTCCGTACCTGATCCAGCCAGCAGCATGCCAGCTAATTGCCTGGGTACCCACCTAACCACTCTTCAATATTCTTTACAGAATTTTTCAACCCAGAATAACTGTGAGACCAGAGGGGAAACTTCTAGGAACTCAGCGGTGTGATGGAATGAATTCCAGTGGTTGGGGTGAAGATGAGTGCTCCAGGCTACCCTCCATACTATCTCAGTATGAAGGGGACTTGTATGTTTCATAGCCAAGCATGTCGATTCTCCTTTTAAAAACAATACAAACTTATTTTGTTTCTCATCCTTGGAAAAAAAGTGTGTTTGGTTAGAAATGAAATAACACAGCTGTAAAAATTATGGGTTTGTCCTGCCGTTGATGTATAGAATTATGGAAGACCCTGGAGGACTATGGGAAGACTTAAGCTAAGAGGGCAGAATAAATCATAGTTTTGCTTGAAGAAATTTCCTTGCATGACTGGTATTATGCCCTGAAGGATTTTTAGAAATCCATGGCACCCTCCTCATGGAGAAATGCCTAAGACCCAGTGGCAAAGGCAAAGAGCTAAGATCTACCCAGACAGAGTTTAGGAGAAGGATAACTTAGCCTTTAAACACTGACAGTGGCTGATGGCCGACTCTTAAAGCAAAGACAGGAAATTCTTCAGAAACATGACTTTGAAATCAATGTGAGTGGAAATTTCATCTCTTGTGATATTTAATTCATTATATTTTGAAGATTCTGATATTTCCTGTTGCTAATTATTTACCTCATCTCCCTTGGATTCTTTGTCATCATTTTTGAAATAAATTCCTATTTTTATATAACTCTTTAATGTCATTTTTCTAAGATTAATCTCTAGAAATTGAGAGCTGATTTCTTTCTTTTTTTGGAATTTAGAGATTTCAAGGTATGGACCTGAAACATATAATTTACCCAGAGGAATGTGTTATGAAAGTTTCTTTATTAATCAAAAGTAACCAGAGGAACTGTTGATCCCATATGTTGTTTTGAAATACAGTTTATGTATGAAAAAATAAGATTTTATTGATGCAGTTAATATATTTCAGTGTTATAATATGGAGGACATAAATACAGACTGTATTCACAAATCGAGAGAATGTGCTTCATAAACTACTAAGTCCATCTTTTATACAAATCTTCCTTTTGACGTGATCAAAGGGAAATTGCTATCACATGCTGGATACTGCTTTTCGTCCTCCTCTCCTTCTGCAGGCACAAACTATGATCTCAGTCCGCACATGAGACGATGCGTGCATGACTTCAAAAGGTATATTGATCAGGTAATTAAATGAAAGCTGATGTTCGACATCATGTACAAGAATCATTTCTTGACTAACAGAATATTCTGTTTTCAAATCATTGCTGTGGCACCCTGAGAGAAAATGAAAAAAGATTTTTTACACAGTTAAAATTCACTGTATTTGCAGAGCATTTTCAGAAAGATATATAAAAATTAGAATAGAACTTAGGTTTTCCCTTGTTAATTGTTTAACGATAACACTAGCTATGATGGTATCTTCCATTTATTGAGCATCTTTACTTGTTATTTCTCATGTGGTTAATTTGTATTTAAATAAACTGGACATAGTAAGTAAACAAGGTTGGAATAAAGGAATACATAGATAATATTTTTTTTTTGTTTAAAATCTTCCTAAAAATAATTAAATAATATATGTTCAATCGCTCAGTTGTGTCCAACTCTTTGTGACTCCATGAACTGTATTCTGCCAGGCTACTCTGTCCATAGAATTTTTCTGGCAAGAGTGCTAGAGAGGGTGGCCATATCCTCCTCCAGGGGATCTTCCTGACCCAGGGATTGAACCCGCGTCTCCTGTGTCTCCTGCATTGCAGGCGGTTTCTTTACCACTGAGTCACTGGGGAAGTCCTATAATTAAATAAGTATTAGGCCAAATTTGCAAACTTCCATGTCTTCCATTCAAGTCACAGCATAAAGAGAAAGAGGACAAAGAGAAAAGTACAAGCAGCCATGAGACTGTAATTAGCTCTGGTCCTTTTGTGAGCAGACAGACTCGGAGGCAAGACCCCTTTAGAATGGATTCAAAAAGACAGAGAAATATGGCACAGACGTTCTGCAAGAGCAGGGACTCCCTGGAGCAGGCGTGAGTGTGGAAACAGTGTCACAGAGGGGGGAAATGGGGCCGTCAGGGGCCTGGCTTATGCTAGGCGGTTATCTTCAAGACTATGGACACTGGGACGTCATGGTGGTGATTGCCACTGTGAGTTGTGATCACATAAATGAGAGCAGCCAAGAAAACCAGATAAGTAAGAGCGAATCTTTAGGTGGCAGTGTTGGCAGAAGGCCTGCTTTGCCGGACCAGCCAGGCCCAAGGAGAAATACAGGTAGACAGAGTGTAACCTGAAACTGAAGACATGCAGAAGGAGATGGTACTTCCTAAAAGGTAGACGGCCTCCTCTCCTTTGGGCTATAGTTTTCACTGTTCTTCCAATATGAACTGAGGCAAAGAAATACAGTCTTAAAATAATTTTTTAGGTCCTCCATTGTAACCCAGACTGGTAAATATCTTCATATGGTAACATATGATAACACTTTTCATATTCAAATTTGTATATTATTCATTAATTGGTTATGGTTAATGGGCTTCTATGGGCTTTCCTGGTGACCCAGCAGTAGAGAATCCACGTACCAATGCAGGAAACTCAGGTTTGATCCCTGGGTGGGGAAGATCCTCTGGAGAAGGAAAGGGCAACCCACTCCAGTTTTCTTGCCTGGGAAATCCCATAGACAGAGGAGCCTGGCAGGCTACAGTCCATGGGGTCACAGAGTTGGACACGATATAGCAACTAAACAGTAACAACGATGGCCTCCTATGTTTCCATTCTATTTTTCCAACAGATATTTATTGAGAAACCGTTCTATGCTAAACACTGACATGCTAACACTGATTTAGATCTTGGCGATAGAGATAAGTGAAAGTGAGAGTGTTTTCCTGCTACCATGAAGCTTACATTTTAATGAGGGGTGATATGCAAATGAACACCAAATATGGTGCACCAAATATGGTGCGAAGATTTATAATTGGCTCTTGTAGCAAAGAGGCACTTCAGTTCAGTTCAGTTCAGTTCAGTCGCTCAGTCGTGTCCGACTCTTTGCGACCCCATGAACTGCAGCACACCAGGCCTCCCTGTCCATCACCAACTCCTGGAGTTTACCCAAACTCATGTCCATTGGACTGAGTGACTTCACTTTCACTTTTCACTTTCATGCATTGGAGTAGGAAATGGCAACCCACTCCAGTGCTCTTGCCTGGAGAATCCCAGGGATGGAGGAGCCTGGTGGGCTGCCATCTATGGGATCGCACAGAGTTGGACAAGACTGAAGTGACTTAGCAGCAGCAGCATGTCCATAGAGTCGGTGATGCCATCCAACCATCTCATCCTCTGTTGTCCCCTTCTACTCCTGCCCTCAGTCTTTCCCAACATCAGGGTCTGATTAACTTCTAAACATTAGGATTTAAAAGATGATGATATTGTGACCTCAAGTGATTCTGAAGAAATACGCCATTTCAGTCAGAAAACGCAAAGCCCATTGTAAAGATGCTAAAGTAAGTGTGAGATTTATCTGAAAGTCTAAAGTAAAGCCATGTGTTAGAGCATAATGAGCAAAGTAGAAAGTGGCAGGGAATGAAATCTGAGACATAAGTTTCATGAGATGAGGTAAGAATTTAGAGCTTTACTTGAAATGCAGTTGTTATGAACTGAGCCGTTTTGTCTCCTCAAAATCCACATGTTGAAATCTAACCCCTAATATGATAATGTTTGGAGGTGAGGACTTAGGAAGGTGATTGAGGATGGAGCCTTCATGAACGGGATTAGTGCCCTCATCAGAAGAGGACAGAGAACTAGCTTGCCTGCTTTCCACTATGTGAAGATTTAGCAAGAAGACAACCCTCTGCAACCAAAACCAAACCTTTATCAGACACAGGATCGGCCGATACCTTCACCTTGGACTTCCCAACCTCTAGAACTAAGCCTTCAGGTTTATGGTATTTTGTAATAGCAGCCTGAGCTAAGATAGCAATAGTAAAGCACTAGAGTATTTTTAGGTAGCAGACAAACTGGTTTGCTGTTTTATTTTTTCGGCCATTCCACACAGGGATGTATTCTTCGTCTCCCAACTAGGGATCAAACCTGGGCTCGTAGAAACGAAAACACTGAGTTTTCACCATTTGGCCACAAAGGAATTCCCTGTTTTGTTCTTTTAAAAGAACATACTGGAAAATGAATGTGGAATAAAAGGGAGTAGGAACAAGAGAAGGAGCAAGGAAATCACTTAGGAGACCAGTATGGTACTTAGGGCTATGGCTGTGAGTGGTGTTGGTGATGACAGAGATGAATGAAAATGGGCTATCATTTGGAGGCAGTGATGTGAGGATTTGTTGAGATGGGTTGGACATGGAGGGTAAGAGAAGAGGAAAAAAAAGACTTTTACCTTATGCAGTTTGGTTAGTGGATGTGGTAATTTAGAGAAAAGCAGAAGTGTGACATCCAGAGCACACAACTAGAGTGAATCTATCAAAAGTTATGTGTTGTTGATTTTAACGTTGAGGCACCATTTGGAAATGCAAGTGGAAAAGCCCAACAGACAGTTGGATATTCAAATCTGGACTTTCAGGGAAAGTTTCAGTTTAGATGTATTAACAAGTAAAAAAACCATCAGAGTAAATGCAGCCTTTAAAATCCTTGCTGCAGTGACATCCCCAAGCATGGAGCATCACACCTTGCACCTAGGAGGAACTCAAAAGCATTCAAGTGCATTTTTATTCAGAGGGTATAGTGCTAAAGGTAGGTCAGAGAGAAAAGAATAAGAAATAGGTTGAGCAGTTTAAGAGATGGCCTGTTAGTTTCCCACAGCGAGTGTGTAACATTATTAATACCACTACCCAGATGGCTTTCAAGAACAGAAATTTATTCTTTCATATTTTCAGAGGTCACAAGTCTGAAGTCAGTATCCCTGGGCTGGAATCCATGCTGGGGGACATGCTCTATCTGAAGATTCTAGGGGAGAATCCTTTCCTGTCTCTCCCTATTTCTGATAGCTTCGGTCATTCCTTGGCTTTTGGATGTGTCCTTCTAATCTTCGAGATCAATATCTTCAAATATCTGCTCTGCATACACATCACCTACTCCTGACTTCCCAGGTGGCGCAGTGGTAAAGAATACACCTGCAGTGCAGGAGACACAGGAAACTCAGGTTCAAGCCCTGGGTCAGGAAGTTGCCCTGGAGGAGGAAATGACAACCAACTCCAGTATTCTTGCCTGGAAAGCTCTATGAACAGAGGAGCCTGGCGGGCTACAGTACCTACGGTTGCAAAGAGTCAGACACAATTGAGCACGCATGCACACAGTCTCCTTTGTGTGTGTTACAATTCCCTACTATCTCCTCCTTAAAGGGTAAATATGAATGGAGTTAGAGCTCACCTGGATAGTCTAGGATAATCTTTATAATTTTTGTGATGAATTACTTTATCAGAAAACCTCCCAAGTTTTAGAATGCAGGCTGCTAAGTGAATCAACTGCTAAGTGGTATAAAAATATCAAACAGTGTGCTAAATGTATTCAAATTTAACTGAAACGTAAAGATTTGACTTCATTATTTATTACAACTAAAACTTTTAAAGATTACAACTTTCCATATAAGCTATACAAAATAGGAAAAAGTATAAAGATATTCTCTAAGTGTGAGTGTAAACTTTTCATCTCAAGATCTTTAATTTAATTTCATCTTCAAGACCTCACCCCTCCTTTTTATTTTTATTTTTATTTTTGCCTTATAAGGTAACATTCCCAAGTTACAGGGATTAGGAGGTGGATATCTTTGGGGGGTCATTTTTCAATCTACTACAGATAGTAATGAATTTGGTAAATTTATAAATGTTAACATTGTAAGGGTATGTAACTACAGTTAAAGTAGAGTACTGTGTATAGTATCATAGGAGCATGTAAGTAAAGCAAATTAATTTCTGGGGATGTCCAGGGAGAAATACTTAAATGCCCTGGGTCTTGACGGACAAGTAATTGCTTATGAAGTTGGGGGTGGAGAGAGGAAACCGCAGGCATAGAGAAATATATGAATGGAGGTGTGGAGCTGTGAACAAATGATGTAATAAGCAAAGGAAAAATCAATGAACATGCTTCAATCCCAACTCTTAAGCGAGAAGTGTTATTCAGCCTTTGGAGAATACAAACTAATTTAAGATATGATATTTGTAAAAGTCTGTAAACTTAGGTCATCCTTGGGGAAATAAAGTGTGCATACATCGAACAAATAGAGAACACTATAAATCAATATGCAATTATATGCTAACCTTTGTAATATTTACCAGAACTTCAGGGATAGAAAGAATCATCAGGAAATAAGTTTATTTGTGGGGATGAGGTATGCATCATGAAAGAGGGGCAGAATTTGAGTACGTAGAGAAGGTAGAATATGCAGAAAAAAGAACTAGAGTTAAAGCAGAATTAGGAGCTGTGTGAGTGAAATGAGGCCCACAGCATAATTGGAGTTCTTTGAAGCATAACAAGAAATGTGATTGGATAAAATAAGATGTGGTCCTTCTATTGAAGGGTTTAAGGACACAGAGAAGGTGATTCCTTGAAGCCCTTCTCATATAATAGGGACCATGTTGACACTTGCATTTCTGTCGTGCGGTTTGGAGTGTGTGATTATTGCCATGTATCAAGAAGCAGTGACTGAAACAGGGAACAAGTTTTAGTAATCCATTAAATTGCAAACTCTCTGGGAGAAGAATACATGGTTTATACTTTATAGTTTTTTCCCTAGTTCAGGGAACAAGAAGTATTGTAGAAAGCCACAACTGCAAAAGAGAAGAGGGAGGCTGGTACGGAAATGGAGAAGGTGGGACTTACCTGGAAATCCAGTGGTTGAGACGTCACCAGTGCAGGGGATACAAGTTTGATCCCTGGTGGGAGAGCTAGGACCCCATATACCTTGGGGCCAAGGAGCCAAAACATAGAACAGAAGCAATGCTGTAACACATTCAATGGGGACTTTAAAAATGACCCATATCAAAAAGATGTTTTTAAAGAGATGGAGAAAGAGATAGAAAGTGTGTTGTTGACTAGTCTCTAGCATTACACAAACAAATACAGTGTGTGAAACCTGGAAGAAGAGTCATTTAAATGATCGATCAGGATCTCTGCCTGACCGTCTTGGTAAGCGTCATGTAATCTAGCGAGGCACTGAGACGGACAGACTGGAAAGGAATCAGCGGAGTGAAGGTTGATTTCCACTCACAACACATACACACACAGACAGACAGACACACACACACACATACTCCCTTGCCCTCTCTTCTGGAGCAGAAGTGTAATGTTCGCAGCCTGTCTACTTTAGTTGAGTTGAAAAGATAATATTTACAAATTGCTCTTTAACCACAGATGTTGATACACTAATAAAAAAATATTTTCCTAATGTGACATTGGATCTGAAAGATTTGAAATGTGTCTACCTGATATACTTGTGCAGTTGTTGTTGGCAAAAGATACAGTTTCAGAGCTACAAATTCAGACTCTTTCTGTCTGCCTCCATAAGGTTTCCTTGTTGATTTCACAGATATTTCGGCACCGATTACAAAACAAGCAATATGCAAGGCTCTGGCCTTTAATTTTTTTCTGTTTTCAATTGTGGATGGAAGCAATTCATAACCCCTATTCCTTCACTCATCCATTTATTAAAATGGACACAATTTTTCATGCCTGATGCTCTGAACACATTTTCCCCAAGAGCATGCTATGCTTCAGCACCTATATTATCCTCTGGGAATAAACAACTCAAAAGTCTGGATATATGCTTTTGAGGCCACAACATAATATAAAATCATGCAAAAACTCAGAAATATTTGTGTATCATATGTTGTGTAAAAAAAATAAAGTTTAAAAAAGTGTTAGTGGAAACATTATTGGGAATTTCTAATTAATTAGTCTTTTTCAGGGAGTCAGAGAAGACCTCATCAAGGAGATATGAATAACTATCAAAGAAACAAGAAGAGAATAGAATAAGTAGATTTCATATCAAAGAATAAGTGTGATAAAAGACTCAGATTCACAGAGTAATAAGACATATTGGAAATCTCTGTCTTCGATACGGTAGGTGCATAGGATCAAGGTGAAGGCCACAGTAGGTGAAGAGACTTGTAGGGAATTGAACCTTGTTTACTTTGCTTAATAGAAACTGCTTTTTTAAATCACAGAATTTCCCAGTTGATTGAGACTTTGACTTAATTATCATTTCTGTCTGTCTGTGTTTGTGCTCAGGTGTGTCTGACTGTGACCCTGCCAGGCTCCTCTGTCCTTGTGATTTTCCAGGCAAGAGTACTGGAGTGGGTTACCATTTCCTACTCCAGGGGATCTTTCCGACCCAGGGATCTGACAGCATCTCTTGCACCTCCTGCATTGACAGGCTGCTGCTTTTACCATTGCACCACCTGGGAAACCCTATTTATTATTCATTTATTGGCCAAGTTGCATGACATTAGGGATCTTAATTCCCTGACCAGGGATTGAACCTGCACCCCTGCAGTGGAAATTCAGAGTCTTAACCCCTGGACCCCTAGGGAAGTCACTAACAGAAACTCTCCAAGCTCGGTAAGCAGTGGAGAGCAATGTGGTCAGATTTGCATTTAAAGGTAAGTGGCTGAACAAAGTGAACAAGCCCCAACAAGATAAGATGCTCTGTGCTCTGTAAATATTAGTTAATGACAATGTTAAAGTGTTTTTGGAAGACAGATACTGTAGTGTGGTAATTAGAATCCGTTAAGTCTCAGTCACTGTTTTAATACCAATACTTTGGTATCCAAGTATCAAGGGTTGGCAGTTTTGAGATTCTTCCTTCTTTTCTATTTTCCTATTTTGGAGGTTTGGTGCCTGTAGGTCTCCCCATTCATTGCAATTTTGTGTGCTGAGCTATTACTCTTGATATGGTAACTCAGGAATCAGCAGTCCTAGGTGGGTAGGTCAAGACTCAGTGGAGCCTGAGAACAGTACTTAAATGGGGAAAACCAAGGGAAAGTAATGACTATAATATAACGTGTCCAGCAAGGGGGCTTGACCTTTCAGAATCCTACGAGCTGCTGCAGATGCTCCACTAGCTGCGATGAATAGTGAAGAGATCAGTCGCCCCTACCAGGCTAAATACCCTTTTCCGAGAGATCCCTATTGGGGAAGAAAGAGAGTGATTTATGTCAGCTGAGTTAATGCAGGGGGCACGGTTGTTTGGAAGTCCAGGACTGGATGCCCAGGAGGAGAAAGAGAATGCTTAATCCTAACAGGATCTAACGTGTATTCAGAAATGCAAAACTGGTTAGCACATAAGAGGTGAAGATTGAAATGCTCTGGGAAAGAAGGAATGACAGAGGATCTCTCTGAACAGAGAGTTAAGGACAAACTTTAAGAATTACCACATAGCTACTGTGATGCCACTGCTGAAGTAAATATCTTATGGTCATAAGGCTGCCTTCAGTGCCGTTAGATCACTTATCTCAATCTGTAGTTAGGCTTTTCATTTAGGAGATTCTGTTTCTCCTACTACAGGAGTAAAAGCCAATGTTCATTTCTGGTTTCTGTTACAGCCACTGAACCTATCATAGGATCAGGGACACAGTAGGTACTAAGTAAATTAATAATGTTATCATTTATGGGAGGCCTGCTGTATGGTATTGAAGTGAACTGTCAAATTTTAACGTGACTACAATCACCTGGGAACTTTGATTTAAGGGGGTTTTCATTCAGAGATTTTGGGGTGTTGTTGATGCCGGGCATACTTTGAGAAACAGGAGTCAGACACCTCGGGCAGAATACCTGGGGATTGGAAAGTTTAGTAACTTGTCCGTTTACCCAGCACTCTCACCCAGACCAGGCTGATGGCCCCTTAGTTCTCAAACCCGCTCTTTGCCTTCCTAAACTCCAGCCATTCCTAAATGGAGCCACACAACTACGCTGTCTCCCCCTTCCAAAACGGCGCCTGTCTTTCTGGCTCCTGAAACTGCTGCGATGGGACATGTGGCTAGCTTGCTCCTGACTCATGAGTAATGAAGGGTGTCCAGGGTATCTTGCACAGGTGAGAGCTGCCTTCTTACAGAAATAGGGCAGGCTCATTTCTCCAGACCTAAATGAAATAAACAGAAAAGTGAATGAAAGTGAGAGTCATTCAATTACGTCTGACTCTTTGTGACCTCATGGACTATAGCGCGCCAGGCTCCTCTGTCCATGGGGTTCTCCAGGCAAGAATACTGGAGTGGGTTGCCATGCCCTCCTCCAGGGGATCTTCCCTCGACCCAGGTCTCCTGCATTACAGGCAAACTTCTTACCATCATGCCAAATAGCTCTACCAGTCATAAATTACCATTGGTCTTTTCTGAACAGAAAATAGATCCTCACACTGATAAGAAGTTAGAATCTCTGTCTTTGCCTGTCTTAGCTGAAGTGACCTTAGCAACAGCACCTAGAATTGGAATTGAAGAGAAATTGTCAGACCAGAGATAAGTTAAAAAATGAGGGTGAAAAAAATTGCCCAGAGCTAATTACTTTCAAACATCTCTTTTATTACTGGACGGCAATTATGCTCTGATCTTTGAAAGATGAGTTGTTTTTTTTTTTTTTTAAATGGAAGAAAATATAACAATTGAATCTCATCAGAAGTCTCTTTACCCTTCCTGAAACAGTCTGTGTTACTGTAGGTTGACGTGTGCGTATCCCAACATGCCTGGGATCATGTACCATATGTCTTTTGGCTTTTACTGGGTGGGTTTTACAAGAAAGAAGAGGCAGGCTTTCATTTTTTCCAGCTGTGAAGATGCAAAATTTTTAACTTAAAAATAACCTTTCAGCTGATTTCTTGCATAATTGCTATCTTGTTTTGCTAATACTGTGGCTGAATTATAACTTGCTGAGGCCTTGGGGATTTGCATGCTGGTTTATCCTCTGAATTTGCATTGACATGGTTTTCCGTGAAGTACACAACTAAATCCTGTGACCATAAGCCTGGCGCAGTATTTGCATTGGAAATCAGTAGGAGATTAGGGGAACAAGGATTCTGTTCAGCCTCCCTAAATAGATCCAATGGCGAAAATTTTGGGTCTCTCAAAATGCTCTTCTCTCCAATTAAGTGTTGGCAGTTGCTGAGACTTTAACTGTACTTCATCAAAGGACCAAAACGACAGGAGGATCCATGGGGGAAAAGTATAGACCCACTACTGCTATATGACACATATTGAATGATATGATCATTTGTCAGAATATTTTAAAATGGATTTTGGGGAAGAAAAATTGGGGGAGATTCTTTCTGAATGAATACGAACTTTCTGATGCAACGCCCCCCCCACAAAAAAAACCCATTTTGTTTCCTGGGACCAGGAGTCAATGTATAAGGCCAATGAGGAACTTAGCATCTTTAGCGATGTTGTCAAACTTCACCGGCTTACAAAATATTTAAAAGGCAGTCAGTGAGACATTCTATAAATTAAAAGTGAGTGAACTTTTTTTTTATAGGCTGGACTTTCTTCTTTCTAGGCATTGCTTGTATATTGAGATTTGTACCTGCTGTAACTAGGCATCAGGGATTATGCCTGAAGAAGCACAAAGAACTTTAATTTCAAACAAGTTTTTCGTTTCTTTTTTTTTAAGCTCTGATTATGATTGAATTGCTTTTACTTGGCACCGCGGATTCTTCCCCTTTTGAATTTGAAAACCATGTGAGAGTGCACTCAGAGCCACCCAGGGAAGGAAACTGCATCTCTGAGATGTTGAGGGATGTCCCCCAAACAGCGCGTGAGTCTCTGGGAGTGTATGCAAATCAGCCTTCTGCCAGAAAGAGGGGAGGTGACAGGGAAAGGGGTGATCATTTTAAAGAAAGGAATATGTAAAAAGAATGCCTGGTCATTCTTACATTGTCTCCTCCTGTTGAGTGTCTATGTTGTTGTGAGAGCTAGGCTAGGACCCAGGGTTTCCAGAAACCACCCTCTTGTGATGGGGCTCAAGTTCAGATGCCATCAGAGAAGAAGCAGGAAGAAGGGGCTCCCGTTTGCTCTCATTTGAGAAGGAGGCTTACGCTGGTTTGTCGACCAGGTGTGAAAGAACATCCTTGTTATCCAAACATGATGCCTCGTTTTGATGCCCCAGGTGACGAAGCAGCAAGCAATAATTGCAAGACCTGCAGGGTAAAGCCTGCTGTGACTATCCCAGGAAACTCCCAGCATGGAGAGGAAATGCCAGGGCTGTTTACACTTATATTAATTTGTAACATAATCAAGTTAGAGAGCTAAGAATGTCCCAACAAATTTAGACAAATAATGTTTGCTTAAGTTAAAAAAAGAAAAAAGGAGAGATTTTGCAAGACTTCTATCACTATAATACAAAGTGTGTTCTGTTGTAGCGTGATGATAAAAAATCGTGAAGGATACAATACAGTATTCATATAAAATTACCATTACATCTCAGTAAGTCGCAGCAATGGAAAAGAAGAATGCTTCATGACTTAAGAAGGCTGAGTGAGAGTAGGAAAACTCTTCTACGGCAAGGTCAATGGCTACAAGTATAAATAAATTGCCTTTTCATGTTTCCTCCTCCAATTTCCTGGTTCCTCTTTGGGTTGCTGGGCAAGCAAAAAGATGATAAATAAACCAAAAAAAGCCAGTTTTCAAACAGATGAAAGAATATTTTCCTTTCTTTATGATTAACATTTTCCTTTCTTTCTAATGTTCTTTATGAACATTTCCTTTCTTATCATTTCATAATTTTGTTCTTTTATTAGTAGCAGTGAATCCACATTCAAAGATCAAATTGATAGTATAAGCATGCGGTTCTCAGAGCATAGTCCTCAGTCAAGCAGCTTTAGCATCGCCTGGGAACTTGTAGAAAAGGCATGTGGTTGGTTCCCCTGCAGACCAACTGAGTCAGAAGTTCCAGGGTGGAGCGAAGCAGTCTGCTTGTAAAGCCTTCCTTCCAGGTGATTCTGGTGCATTCTGAAATTTAAGAGCCACTGTTCTAAACAAATATGATACCTGAGGGCTTCTCTGGTGGCTCAGCAGTAAAGAATCTGCCTGCAATGCAGGAAACCCAAGTTCGATCCCTGGGTCAGGAAGATGCCCTGGAGGAGGGCATGACAACCCACTCTAGTTTCTTTGCCTGGGGAACCCCATGGACAGAGGAGCCTAGCGGGCAGCAGGCCACGGGGTTGCAGAGAGTCAGGTTCGGCTGAGCGACTGAGCAGAGTCTTGGTCTCTGAAGTTTTCATAACTTGTTTCTATTCAAATTGTCTTAGCATGGAAGTTCTCAATTCAATTATTTGGTTTCAAACTGTTTTTATAATGCTTTAATGCAGATGAGATTTCATGTTCTAAAACTGATATTATGAGTTGTTTCTTCATAAAGAAGAATAAGCACATCATTTAATAGTTAAAAATTATGTATTTGCTATAAATTAAATAACCCCCAGGCTAGCCTCCTAGTTATCCTTCATAAATATTTGAAAAATGTTTGCCATGATTTTGAAAGATCTGAACATTTTTCATAAAAGACTTTCATTATATGAAGAATATTTTCAATAAAAAATAAATTTAATAAAATAGGAAATGTTTTAAGAGCTCTTCCCTAAAATTTCGATTTATTTACAATATATCAACCCATTATATTTCTCTTTATAAAAAAATATTATTTGCCTGGCAGCACTGGTACATTACTGGTAACTATTTAGGGAATGTCATGAAGTATCAAAAACTTGTAAGTTTCAAAATGTAAATATTAAACAAAACTAAGGCTTTTTGCTTTTTTAATTTCACTAGTATTTCTCTGGATGTTTTATTCTTTAATTAGGAAATAGGTATACATGAAAAATATATATGTTTATCTATATTTTACAATATACTCAATTCTGAACATGAATGAAAATGTTTTTAACTAAATAACTTTTTATGTAAGTCGAATTCAAACAAAAATAGTTCACATGGCATAAAAGGGTGTCGAAGGTACTGTGTATAGAATAAATCTCTTTCAGACATCACCTATGATTTTTGATGTAGGCTGAAATAATGATTTTACCCCTTCTTTTTCAGTTTCAGCTATATGTGAAAATTAGTCTTGAAGGCATTGTGAGAAAGGAAGCATTCAGTATGATTTCAATACCTCATGCTGTCAGAATATTCAGATATTTTCAGTAAATTATCTTTTGTTATAAGATACCCGATGCTGTTTTGCAAACCTAACAAAAATGTTTTGGATTTGCATTGGTTTAGTTTCCTTTATGTTCAATCAACGCAACCATTTATTGATGTCAAATCTGTGTAGTCAGGGCTCCATGTTGGATGTAGATACAGCTATATATCCATCCAACTGGGATTGCAGAAAATGAAAGTTATCCTTGGAGTAAATAAGTACGTATTTTGCTATATGTGCATATGTGTGTGTAAAATATATAATAACATATGCTTATATATGACTTTTTAAAATTAAATTGCTTTTGCTTTCCAAGAGCTTCTGAAAGACTTTTCTGTTAACTGCCAAAGCAGATGGGTTTCATTAAACTGCCCAGACCATTCTCTCTCTAAGCATCTGCCTGGTCCAATCTGAGGGGAAAGGGCAGACACATGAGGAATCTATTCTTCTTTAACCCTCTCTGCAAGGCATCTGCTAAGACCTCATTCATCACCGTGAAAGCTGTGAATGGATAGCTAGGCAATACCCCAAGGTCTCGTTGGGAGTGGTCGTGCAACGCCTAACCTCTCTGCTGGTAAAGCAAAAGCAACATGTACTTTTGTCAAACTGTCAGCAAACACTTCCCTCTTGATACAGTTTGCTCGACCCAACCTTCTGCAGTGTCAACTGGCCGCAAATGTTTCATTTTGAAGAAAACCCCCAACCGGTGCCTTGATGTGGTTCTCACAGATGAGGACTTTTGCCTCTGCCGAGGCTGAAAGTGTGTGGAGTTTGTTTGCCTCCAGAGGGATCCAAACTATGGAGGAAATAAAATGGCTTTCAAATGTGCTTGTCAAATTATACCATTAGGCTATGAGGGCTATGGAGCTATTGAATAAAATCAGCCCAATATATCTCTGTATCGACCATGTTTAAAATGATGGGAGACCATTCCATCATTCATAATATCATAGAACTACGGCTCCTCTGGCCCACCGTGAGGAGTAACGGATGATTGCAATATGAGCCGCAGACAGCCGCCCTCACCCCACCCCGCTCCTCACCTGGGACTGAATGCTGATGTAGTGTTAACTATATGGCCCCCACTTACTTTCAGTTTTGAGTGCCATAACTTTTCAATCACATGAAATTAAAGCCAGAATTATCATCCGCTTCTTAATTACCATGGGAAATATCTCAATCACTTTGTTTTTAGAGGTGGCATGAGAATTATGAAAGACAGTTAATGACACTCATTATGCAGGGGGCGAAGTGGTCCATTAAGCCTTAGAAACTTCTTCCGTGTAGCAAGATTCATCCTGACTTCCCTCAGAACTCCAATTCCCTGTTGTCCAAAGGCTAAGACACTTGAGAAATGAACGGGACACCTGGTAAAACATCAACTTTCCCTTAGTTGTCTGGGAGTGTCCAATCACAGAGTAGCTTTCTATTCATTTTATTTATTTATCTTTTAGTGCAACTACCCCTCCATCTCTAAATTGTTCCACGGTCACCAACTTATCACAGTATTCTTATTTATAGTGAATTTAGTTCACCTACCTAATGCCAATGTAAGTATTGATGTCCTCTAGGAGGATTTTCTGTTAACATTTTGCTTTAAATATTCAATATCAAATTTACTGATATTACATATTCTAAACTTAGTTTTTTGTTCTGCTTTTTTTTCATCTGTTAGTAAGTATAGCAAATGATAATAATCACTCTTAAGATGCCTTAATACAGCTTTTTTCCCCATTTACAAAATTATTAAATATACTTCTCATTTTGAAATGTATTTATAGATTGATTATAGCTTCTTTTAAGGAACTTAAATTATTCAAGTGACTATAAACTGCCCCTAATACTAAAATAAATCTTGTAAATTAAATAGATGCAATATATATGAAAGTGAAAAGTGTTGGTCGCTCAGTCATGTCGACTCTTTGTGACCCCATGGACTGTAGCCTGCCAGGCTCCTCTGTCCATGGGATTCCCCAGGAAAGAATACTGGAGTGGGTAGCCGCTCCCTTCTCCAGGGGTTCTTCCTGACCCAGGGAATGAACCCGGGCCTGCCGCATTCCAGGCAAATTCTTTACCATCTGAGCCATCAGGGAAACCCTCAGAAATATATACGCTATTCTTTTAAATAGTTTGTTAATGTGTATAAACTTTACTGGACTTCAGTGTAAAGTTGCAAAACTCATCACTTGCTGTGCCATGCTAATTCACTTCAGTTGTGTCCAACTCTGAACAGCCCTGTGTCTTGGGATTCTCCAGGAAAGAATACAGGAGTAATAGTTTGTTAATGTGTATAAACTTTACTGGACTTCAGTGTAAAGTTGCAAAACTCATCACTTGCTGTGCCATGCTAATTCACTTCAGTTGTGTCCAACTCTGAACAGCCCTGTGTCTTGGGATTCTCCAGGAAAGAATACAGGAGTGGGTTAGACTAATCACCTGGTCCCAGCGGGCCCATTCATGTCCAACTCTTATGACCCCATGGACAGCATCCTGCCAGGCTCCTCTGTCCATAAGATTTCCCAGGCTAGAATACTGGAGTGGGTTGTCGCTTGCTTCTCCAGGGATCTTCGTGACCCAGGGATCAAACCTCCATCTTTTGCATCTCCTGCATTGGCAGGTGGGTTTCTTTTTTTACCAGCTGAGCCACCAGCGAAGCCCTCACTGGTCACTTAACACATTTTAAAAAGGAATCGCAAGTATTAACATTTATCCTGATTAGCCAAATTCTCAAATTGTCAAACATGCACAGCATATTCTGAAATCAGATTATTGATATCCAAGTTAAACTCTCTTAAGTACTTCTCTACTTAATTTAATCTTCTTCAGATTAATAAATAAAACTCAATTAGATATAATAATTCATCCTAAAATCCTTGGCTTTTCTGTTCTGGTGATTGTGGTTGGATAATGACCAGATACATCAATTGGGATTTGAATGGCACACCTTGATTTTTAGAGTGCATAATGGAGACTTTGTCATTTAAATAAAGAAGTAGTCAGGATACAAATATCCATGCCACCACATTATCTACTTCTGACAGCTTGCATAAGTCTGCAAATGTTGCCAATATGGCATAGAATTTAGCTGTATTTTGCATTATTTTTTCTTTATATACATTTAAGTGGATTCCCATCTAGATATACTAATTAGTTTGATAAGACTCTACAATTCTTTAAAATGACAAGATGAAATCTGACTGAATTTTTTATTTTTCTAATAGTTTAAGGGCATTGTTAATATCATTTATACTGAAGTTGTAAAAAGACTTGCGTGACTGTCATTTTACATCCTAGTGAGAGTAAAATTCCACATACACTGAGACTATCTTGAGGACTATTCAGCTTCTCCCCTTTGATTACCTGTTTTTAGCTATTTTTCTTTCTTCCGGCAATCTATAAGGAAGCCGTTTTATAACCTCACACCATTTTTAGTCCTGATTTCTCAGTGCAAATGTCCTGATTTTGTTAAATGGCTGGCTTTTCTTCCTGACCATCCCCACAAAATAAAATTGTTTTCCTAAGTGAAATCAGAGAAATGCTACTTATGATTTAAGGCCCACATGAAATCCCACCAGATCTGTGAGATCTTTCTCCATTATTTCACCCAGATGTGACCACAGACACTATGGTCTTAGAATCCCTAGCAATGGTTCCTAAACCATGCTGGTTAGAACTCAGCTCCAGCTCACCCCTCCTCCTGAATGATGAAGGGGGATGGATACCAAGGAGTGAAAATGTGAAAGTGTTAGTCACTCAGTCATGTGCAACTGTTTGTTACCCCATGGGCTCTAGCCTGCTAGGAACCCCATCCATGGAATTCTGCAGGCAAGAATACTGGAGTGAGTAGCCATTAGCTTCTCCAGGGGATCTTCCTGACCCAGGGATCGAACCTGGGTCTCTTGCATTGCAGGCAGACTCCTTACTGTCTGTGCCACTGGGGAAGCCAAGGGCCATCACGTAGGTGGAACCCTAAATCTTGCTCTCTTGCTCCAGCGTGGAAACCCTTTGTTTACTTAATATATTTTTCCTTCTTAAAATGAAGCTTAGATCTATTTGATACCACAGCTTTTAAGATATAATAAATGAATCCAAAACAAAACAAATGGAAACTTACATTTCCTCTCCCTGTTAGAGTATATGTGCCAAGGAAGTGATCATTTCCCATCACTCCTTTGATTCCCCGACTCTACTTGGTTTATAACTTGGTGAGTGAGTAGATTCTGTGATGTGGGTTGACGTTAGGCTTGTTGTTGTTTAGTCTCTAAGTCAGGTCCAACTCTTTGCAACCCCATGGATTGTAGCATGCCAAGCTCCCCTGTCCTCCCCCTCTCCTGGTGTTTGCTCACATTCATGTTGATTGAGTGAATGTTGCTATAGAAAGCTTGTTCAAACCTGGCCTTGCCTACTGTGCTAGAAATGGGAGTGGGATAGACCTCTGATTGTTTCAATTAAGTTGAATAATAAGTACTGTAACACCAAAGTTAGGTGCTGCTGCAGGAAGCAGGTAGTAATTATGGTTATGACCTTGGGCTTTGAAGCTAGGCTGGTGACGTTCACATCCTGGCTACCATTTATACTTTCATACTTGGACCACTGACTTAACCCTAGGCCTCAGTATTTCTATATGTAAGGTATAAACATCTTATGGAGCTGTTATTTGATCATTAATTTGTGTATCTCATGCAACGGTACCAAGAGAATTGCATAAGGAAAACTGAAAAACACAAAGCACTAGGTAGTGAAGATATAACTTATAATCTCAATGTTTATCATTTCTAGCATCAGGAGACTTCTAGCCCTAAGCTAAGGAGAACCTAATGCAGCTTTTTAAACTACTCAGAACTTCAGAATTCCAAGAGCACCATGTGAAAGTGAAAGTGAAGTCGCTCAGTCCTGTCCAATTCTCTGGAACCCCATGGACTGTAGCCCACCAGGCTCCTCCGTCCATGGGATTCTCCAGGCAAGAATACTGGAGTGGGTTGCCATTTCCTTCTCCAGGGGATCGTCCCAACCCAGGGAACAAACCCAGGTCTCCCACATTGCAGATAAATGCTTTACCCTCTGAGCCACCACGGAAGCCAAGAGCACCGTAAGTATCATATATTCTATGAAGTTTTACATTAAAATGAGATATGCTAAAATCATGACTAGTATTATCAATATTAACAAAAACTACTGTTGTAGCATGTTTTCTGGCCACGTAGAACCAATATATACCTATTTGTATTGCTGGCCATCTAATAAAGGTTAATATGACATCATGTATTCTTTATTTCATTGTCTTTTTCTACTTGAGAAAGTTTCCTAATGAGAGGATTTCATTTAGGCTAAAATGTCTGGCTTGGTTTGCCTAGCAGTTTCCTAGTTTTAGCACTGAAAGTCCAATTCCCAGGCGCCCCTCAGTTCTGGGCAAATCAGCACAGTTAGAGACATTAGGGCCTTTTTTTCTGTTCCTTAAAATGTTTAGCATCATTTCTTACATGTGAACACTGTTCAGTTAACATCTACTGAATTGCAATGAATTCAGGTGGTTTTAGTCAAAATCCATCTATCAGGTCAGGTACAAAACCAAGGGAAATGTCTTTGTCTTATGTGGTGGAAAAGTTACCAGGTGGATTGATGTAGGCCCAGGAAAGTAAAAAAAGATTAAATGAGAAAGTAAATCCTATAGTGCAATAAAAGTAAACTACCCAGAAAATTTTAATATGCAGTAATTAAATTTTTATTCATCTGTTGAAAAGTAAGGGAGAGGTTGATATTAAGTTATTAACTAGCCAAAGTAGTAATATAGTAAATTAAGTTTCTCTAATTGACAATCAGCTTTTATTTTAATAAGATAGTAATTGTATGTTTAATAAATACTAACAGTTAATTAAAATGTAGTGATGGGCCATTATAGTTAAGAGTTTATAAAATATCTTTCTTTGTAAGGTTTCAAAATGTTTTAATAAATGATACTTGTTGAAACTTATTTACAATTAAAGAAGTGCATTAAATATCTCTGCTTTAAGAAAAGCACGAGTAATGCCCTCTCCTAATTGTGAGTGTTAATGCACACTGAAGGACTCTGCTTGGTTATTCATCTTTTGAAATCCCCATCAGTGACTCCTTGATCTTGGCAGTCCCTTGAGAGCTAATGTAAGCCTGATACATTCATGCTTTGCACTTCCAGCTTCAGTGATAGTGCATCAAAGGGGGAGAAGTTCATAAGTCATACATTCTGTTCCAGTCCCTGTTAGAAATATCAACAGAACATACTTTCTGAAGAGTTTTAAGTACTTCCAACCTCTGTTGGAAACAGGAAGGGCAAAGGTAAAAACACAAAATATTAAAAAAAAAGAAAAGTAAAGAAAACAATATTGAACTTCAAAAAAAGAAAGAAAAAATGCTTGCTTTGCATTTGGAACTAAGGTTAGAAGTTTTTCTTTCTACTTACTAATTCACCCACCCCATGATCGTTGCCAGGGCAGAAAGTCAAACAGCCTTGTCCTCGTGTCCCTCTGTACTCTGGGTGACTTTTGTAAGCTCAGTGCCCCCACTGACTTCAAAGAGGGGAAAGGCCATGGAAGAAACCCACAGGGTGCTGGGGGAATGGGGCAAAGGGTCAAGGGCAAAGCTGCAGTTAAGTCGTCTGAAGTGTAGCATTGTTTCTTTATCATCTGATGGGTTTAATTATTATAAACCCATGATGGGTTCAATATTATGTAGCAGATATTTTTTCTGTAGGTGAAATGGAAACATCTGTATGTTCTCATAAAACTAAGCTCCCACACACGCAAAAATAATAATTCTGAATGGTTTTATGTGTATAAACGTCAAGTCAGCAAACGTCAGCAGTATCACTCCTTTCCTGCATTCAGTTCAGTTCAGTTCAGTCGCTCAGTCGTGTCCAACTCTTTGCAACCACATGGACTGCAGCACGCCAGGCTTCCCTGTCCATCACCAACTCCTGGAGCTTGCTCAAACTCATGTCCATTGAGTCGGTGATGCCATCCAACCATCTCATCCTCTGTCGTCCCCTTCTCCTTCTGCCTTCAATCTTTCCCAGCATCAGGGTCTTTTTCAATGAGTCAGTTCTTCGCATCAGGTGGGCAAAGTATTGGAGATTCAGCTTCAGCATCAGTCCTTCCAATGAATACTCAGGACTGATTTGCCTTCGGATGGACTGGTTGGATCTCCTTGCAGTCCAAGGAACTCTCAAGAGTCTTCTCCAACACCACAGTTCAAAAGCATCAATTCTTTAGCACTCAACTTTTTTTATGGTCCAGCTCTCACATCCATGACTACTGGAAAAACCGTAACTTGGACTTTACAGACCTTTGTTGGCAAAGCAACATCTCTGCTTTTTTCCATACATTATGGATTCATATTATGCAGAAGCTGTCCTGGTAAAAGTCATTATTTGAGGGGTAATTATGTCTAATGAGAAACCTATAAGGTATTCACAACTACTTGACCAACAGTTAATTTGTGTGGAGGTCTGCTTTGGTGAAAAGGGGGAAGAGGTCAGAGAAATGGAAATGTAAGGGTTTTATGAAGCTGTTGCTAGAGACAGCTGTGAGGTAATAGCTTTGCCACATGGACATGTTTTATGTGTGAACGTCACATGAGAATAATCCCATTGGTCTTCCTCTCCTTCCTCCAAGTACTTTATTCTTGACCTGTATTTTGAGAGGAACAAGACCAAGTGTATCACTTGAAATAACTTACTCAAAAGGTGTATCCTATTCATAGAGCCAGTTTTTTGATGAAATCAAAAATCCAAAGAAGTGATTCAGATCCTTCATTGTTAATTGTAACTGCTCTTAACTTACTCTTGTATGTTCTGAGTCTTACATCATTTTTTTTTCTTATAATTTGGCCATTTTAAAGGCCTGCTGTCAAACACCATTTCACAGTCTAGTTTTTAATATTTCCATTAAACTTTCTGAATCTCCATGTGGAACCCTTTTCTTGAACATCACATTCATGTTATCTTTCTTCCAAAAATCTAATAATGATCCTTGCAACTGCGTGACTAATTTCTTCCAGAACTTGTCACTACCAAATGCTCACACCAAATGTTATACTGTTAGTGGATGAGAAGCTCTATATTCAGCAAAGTTCACTCTCCTTTTTATCCTTCAGATAGCCAAAAACACGGATACCTGTTTTCATCACCAGAATGGAAGCCTAGTTGCCATGGTATGGTCTTTGCTGGTTCTAACAGCTCCCTTGTGAAGCCTTTATTCTTAATAAAGTCTGTCCGTAAGGCATGATTGAGGGACTTACCATATTATTGATGAAATGAATTTAATATGATGACTTTGCTCCCGTGCCTTCTCCTGCATCCTGATTACAAAACCGAGGCTCCCGTAAAATACAGTATGTTGTGTATTCTCGCCTAGGGGTCAGCGCTGGGAGCCACAGCAGGTCACACCTATTCATTTACTCTGGTCAGTGGCTGACTTATGCTATAACTGCTGCATTGAATAGTTTCAATAGAGACTATATCATGGTTTGCAAATCCCAAAATATTTACATCCTGGGAAAAAAGTTTCAACCTATTGTCCAGTGAAAAACAATGATAATTCCTATGATAGAGTTTCTGCCCTCATTTATAATTTCTTTCCCTTTCCCACTAAAACTTAGTAGCCAACTCAGAACAAATCTCAAGATCTCCTGCAACTTTAATATGGAAAAAGAGTTCATACTCTGGAGTTCATGAATGAAATTTCTTTTAGGTGCACGTGCATATATGTATGTGTGTGTCTGTCTGTGCCTATGTTCTTTGGAGCAGTGTATATTCAGTGGTCCAGAATGTAGTTCAGATGCAGATAATTCTGATGTTTGCATGCAGGCTCCAATAGTTTGTCTGTAGGACTTTATGCGGATGTTTAAGACTTTTCCAAATCTTAATTTTTTCATCTGAGGAAAATAGATCAATTAACACCAACCAAAAAGATTATTTGAGAATGAAAATAAATATGACATTATCTCTCGTGCTCACCAACTCTCATAGCCAGTAGATGGGAAATCTATTGGATGCTCAATGCTAAAAGACACTCACTTGCCAACTCCTATCCCTAAATCAAACTTGAGAAAATTTAGTCATCATAATGGTTCCAAATAAAGCCTTTGTGATATGGTGAAGAGTGAAATGAACTGTAACGGTGCTTTCATTGATAGAATAATGGGGTGCCATGGAACAAGCTTAATAAAGTATTGCTTTGAAGAACGTGTATTAATACCAGTCTTCAGCTTATTTCTAAGAGTAGTCACAAGTAAAACGTGGATATTCCCGTAAATATATAAACCTGTATCAGAACTTTTTAAATGTTTTATTTCACTTACATGCTGATATCACAATTTTGCTCTGAAGGAAAATGAACAAAGCAAAATTGTCCATTGGCCTAAAGGTGATTCAAAGAAAAGCCCTCTAGTAAAGCTTTTAGACATCTGATTAATTTCACTGAGCATCATGCAGCACAAATACATATTTAATAACTGAGAATTAAACAAGTAAGTTGACTCAATAATGGGTATTTTTTAACCCAGGGACTAAGACAGAAATGATAAATGCAGTTTTAAGAAACAGATCTGCCTATTTAACATCCTTTCCAATCTGAAGTGGTACCAGCAGTGTTGACAGTACATATGTTATGACTGTTTGAATTTCAGAAAGCCTTTGGTTAAATTCTGCATAATTGGTTCCTGCTTAAGACAGAGCTTGCAAGAATCCAGGAGGAGACATGGGAGTAGATAAAGAATGAGTGAAAGAAACAAAGACCAGACACTGCTGGTAAGAGAAACCATGTCCACTCCGGAGGAACGTATTAAGAGGGTCCCGCATGGAGCAGGGCTTAGATCTTGGCTGCCTTTTATCTGAGTAACTGGTTCAGACAGTGGGATCAGATTTAAGTGGTTACATTTGCAGAAGCTGATTGGAGGACAGTGAACACAGAGATGGCTGCCAGAGAAATTCAGAAGGCATGGATGTACTTAATTATAGCACAGAAGACCAACACATGGCATTTAATATTAGCTATAAACACATTAGGCTCAGAATACATTTACATAAAAACACAGGGGAAAGGGGCAAGACGCTGAGCCTTAATATATAGATGCTTATGACTCAGGATAATATAAAAATCCATTCACAGAAGCTCGGATTTGAAAGTTCTCATGCTTAATACTTCAAGGTCTAAAATATAAGCACTCGCGGGGTTAAACTATTTTTTTTTAAGTGATAACACTTTGGGGAGAACTATATATGCTTGGGGAATTAAGATAGATTTGGGGATCTTGTTACAATATGGATGCAAGTTCAAATTTCAAGTCATTTAACAAAGAGTAGAAAGATTTTATCAACTAGGATAAATTAGCAATATAGTTCAGCTTTGTGACCATGCCTCTACAAGTCAGTTTGCAAAAAAAAAAAAAAAGAAAGAAAAGAAAAAGGCTATGCTTGATGTGGTGATACGATGTCTCCTAAAAGGATGGTAAATTTAAGTTCAATGGTATAACATGGGCCTGATAAATTTGAAGATGGCTGACTGACTAAGTAAATGTCCATTGGCATAGGACTAAAATGTACTGTGTCTCCACTTGGTCAATTTAGAACTCAGCTAACGAAAATTGTTCATTCTTCAGAAACTGTTGCACATGCAAGTGTCATCGTTCTGACTTCAACTTAAAGAAAGCAAGTCAGTTATTACCATTTCCAGCTTTCAAAATGAATAGCAAAATGCAGGCACCAGGAAATGAATTATTTCCTTAAAATACACAGTCACATTATATGAACAATCAGATGATTCACAGTGACTTTAAAAAGAAAACACTTACAAACATTCTAGCATGCAATGCTATTTATGTTCTTATTTAATTGATTGTTCAAAGTACTCCAGGGTGATGACAAAGTCCCTGCCTGTCACTGTGATTGATCATCTAAGAGTAGAGCACAAAATGCAAGAAGTTAGCAAAGAATTACTTTGAAAATGAAAACTTGAGACAAGTAATTTAATTTTAAGCTAGTAAGCCAATGCTCATATAAACACACCAAAGCTGATCAGAGAAAAGGGAAGTTAGCATTAAAGATTTGGAATTATTTTGACAAACACTAGTACATTTCAGAAAAGATCCTGTACATTCTGCCTAAGAGCTAAGGACCTTCTCTGCGGAACAAACAAGATTACAGGAAATAATCAGATCCCAGAGATTCTCTGGTTGGATAAATAAGGCTAAGCATTCATAACCAATAAGTTGTACCTTTTGTGTGGGCTCTCAAGTGTGTGCTGGAAAGATTTTGAGGCTGTCTAGACTCCTTAAAAAATTCCTTATACAACTGTCACTGTTTCTTGGAGGAAATGCTAGTAGGATGTTTGAATGCACAACTTTGAAATTTCCAAATTTTTCTTTTGTTATGATTCATTAGAGAGGATCAGGGCCTGCTGCTACTTCTCTGTAGAAACACTGACTTGTGTTCATTCAAAAGATTAACTTTGCCAACATGCTGAATTGCTGGATATATTCACAGACTACTTTTCACTGGAAGACTAGCAAACATGTTATCAAATTTTCATGTTAAAGGTAGTTTTTCCATATTTTTCTTGTTTCCAGAAAAACAAATACTGATCTGTATCTGATATTCACTATAATGTATTTGATAGGTGACAACACAATGCTCAAAAGACAAATAGTAATATTTAACTTATTGACAGGCGATGACAGCGCAGAGTTGAAAAGGTAAGTAATAATGTTAACTTAATGATGATTTACTGTTTTCTCAAGTACTGTGGGGATGTTTGATATTATTTAACTTATTTACACTTCCCAGGTGGTCCAGTGGAAAAGAATCCACCTGCCAATCCAGGAGACGGGGGTTCAATCCCAGGGTTGGGAAGATCCCCTGGAGAAGGAAATGGCAACCCACTCCAGTATTTTTGCCAGGAAAATCCCATGGACAGAGGAGTCTGGCAAGCTATAGTCCATGGGGTCACAAAGAGTTGGCCATAACTGAGTTGGGACAGCACCACTTATTTATATGCAATTCTTAAGAGATGAGGTTTATTTTCACTGTTTATAGATAAGGAAATGAAATCTTGGTGAAGTTCAGAGCTTGCCCAAGGTAATGTCAGACCTAGGAATTAAATCTAACTAGGTTTGCTTGCTTTAGAGTCTGCATTAAGAAAGATTATAAAAATTAGGTATTAACATATATGAATTTACAAAAATTTGTTGAATGCCTATTCTGTTCTCAGTATTATTATGGGTACTGGGGAAACATCAATTGTTGAAAAGTTGAAACATATTTTTCAACTTAAAATGCTTCAGTGTCTGCAAATCTGAGCAGATAGACTGCAATGGATAGCCACAATCACTTACCTGAGGGAACAGGATTAGCTGTCAGATGTTTTGTTATTGTTGTTATACAGCCTCTTTGAAATAAGGCCAAAATATACCAAATGGCCAGGTACTTAGTATAGTTTTTTTTAATGCTTATTTTTTGCATGAGACCTCAGTAATTAAAGCAAATAGATTACATAGGATGACTACTCTGCTAATACCCACTACATGTTATATATACACGCATTATATATACTTCTTGCAAGAGCCCCCAGAGGTGTTTCATGATCTCCAACTTGAAGTTCAAAAGATCTATGCACTCATATGCTTCCCAGCTTGACAGAGCAGTCTATGGAAGCTTTGAGCATCAAATCCAAATTTTTCTGGCTCTAAATAATTCCTCCATTAAACTATGATCAACATAACACACAAATACACGAAGCATACCTCTTAAAAGACCAGAGAATCCCAACTAAACTGCAGTGGGTAAGAGATCTCAAAAGCCTTGTTTTTAGGTTGCTTACAGGATTTTTTCTGCTCTGCAGAGAAGACTCTACAATGTTAAATAAAGGAGCAACTCAGATGCTAAGCATTATTTTGTGTGTCTTTTAGATAATAAAAGAGAGGTGATCACTAAAAAAGAGAACAGTTTTTATTTCAGCTTTTACAATTTTTACTTAATAAAAGAATAAAATCAATATACATGTATAAAACCTATAAACGGGGCAGGATATTTTATCCCTTATTGTCTTTAAAGTCCTGTTCGCTTTTATTTATTTCTATCTCACTTGGCCATTTTGCATTTAAAAATCTCCTTCTCATGTGGCTAATGCTCTGATGTATTAAAATAGCACTTGGTATATTACTGCAAGATCTAAGAGTGCCTGCATGTCTAGTCAATCCTTACTTCCTTCTTTAAAATTCCTCTTGTGGTTTCTACAGTGATAAAATGAAGAACATTTGTAAAAACTTCCATAGAGACCATCAGTTTGCAAAAGACTCATATATTTGCTTTCACCAGAAATAAATTCTTTGTAGTCTGTGTATGTGTATGTTTCCATAAAGAAAATTGAATCGCCCATATTGATTGAATTTAGAGTGGAAAAGGCCCTGATAATGCGTTTTCTTCTTCTAGCTCTTTACCATCAGAAGTTCCAACTGCTCTACTTTGACATCATGCTTTTTCAATGTGTCCAGTAGAACTTGCGTTAGCTGAAAACACAGAAAGGAGTAGAGGAAACAAGGTTGTTTTTTGGATTTCTTGCTGATTTAGTTCAATAAGTTTTGGTCTTTTTCTGCTATCTACAAGGATCATGAAAGTAAATAAATAATATGCATAGGTTATTTCATAGAATCCTAGTAGCAATCCTATGAGCAAACTCGAGCAAATTCAAATGCAATGAATGGCAGAGCAAAATTCAACCCATTTGGAACCCTGGTTCCAAAGTTTTTACCCTGAATCTCCTACTCCTCAAATTCTACCACTTGATGGAGTTCCATTATTCCATATCTTGATCTTCCTCCTCAGCTAAGTGCAGATCTCTGGAAGGAAGGAAGCTTGCAAAGGTTCTCATTAAAAAGATTAAAGATTGAAAGATTAATTAAATTAATTAATTGTCTTTAATTAAAGACAAAATTAAATATCCTTTTCTCTATTTTCTTTGATGCTGAAATATTGCATCAGTATTGTTTACAAATTACTATAGGGTAGGACAGAGTAGAACAGGGTGCAACAAGAAGTGTGTTTCCAGCAAACACAGTTGCCCACGTCCTATGATCTGATTCACTTCAGACAGTAGCTAATCCATTGATTTATTATCAGAACATACTAGGATATCAGTTGTTGGAAGTCCTTAGTTGTGCAAATATTGTTTGTTGCTGTTCGGTCTTTAAGTTGTGTCCGACTCCTTTTGACCTCATGGACCTCAGCTCGCCAGGCTCCCCTGTCCTTCACTACCTCCTGCAGTGTATTCAGATTCGTGTTTTCAATGGTGTTTATTGTAGATCTGTATGTTTGGATCTTAGAATTTCAGAATTGAAATCCTTATTAGATTTTTTTCTGTTCCAGTTCCTTTATGTTAATGTTGGAAGGCATGGGGTTGCTAAGAATCGGACATGACTGAGCGACCAACACACACAGTTTCCTTCTGTTAATGTTGGAAGGCCTGTGACTAGGAGATGCACATTCCTGATCAATGGTAAAATATTCCCACTTAAAAGCAGAAGACCGGAGCTTTCATTCTGAATTGTGTGCTTTTCATTTACCAGATGACTTTTCTCCATACTTGCTACCATTGCAAGTGTAAGTGCACACACACACACACACACACACACACATACACACATTACACTTCTCTTCCTTCTTCCTTCATACATGTCTTTACAATACTTCCTGCCATGACAAGTTTGAAGATTTAAACAAATGATGTTTTTTAAATGGTTTAGAAAGATTAAGGGAATTTTAAGAGTTCATGCAGGAAAGAAACCATGGTAAAAAGCTAAGCACTCTGCTGAGAAAAGAAACATTTTCCTGTGAGAATTTCAAGAGGGTCTCCCCACCCACTCTGGGTTCTGCTTTTGATTCAACTTCCGTAAAGACGTGGCCTTGTAAATATCTGCCAGCCTTGAGCTTTGCGTAAATAAGCTGGGGATGTCTGGTATCTACTCACAGCAGCCTAAAGACCTGTTGTTCTTACGCTGTTTATTGTTTATCAGTTGGGAACAGAATAGAATCAGATGACTCACTCGGTAGGAGGAGAGTGAGTTTGTGGAATAAGGAAGAGAAGCCTTTGATGAACACCATGAGTCAGAAAGTGTGTCTGCACCAACTCTCTGACAAGGTCTCCCACCTTTCTCAGAACACCACTTTGAGGCATTGTTTGGGGCATCGCGTCCCAACACATGGTTCTCACGGCAGATGTCCCTCTTGGCTTAATTCAAAGTAACTGTAAAATCATTAAGCTCTCATGAATTCTTACTTATCTGAATTGTACCGATTTTTGCTTTCTGGAAGAAGAATCATGTTCCAAGAAAAAAAGCACAGTTTTCAAACTTTGGTGGGAACATGAGGGGATTATTGGATTTTAGGAAATTGTCATATAATTAATTGTAACTTCTAGACTTATATTTCAGTTTATATATAAGGAAATAAGACCACCTTTTTAGAACAATGATATGTTATCTTTTTAGAGGTCTCAAGTTTTAAACTTTTATTAAAAATGTTAGATTGGGGCATATATATATATATGTATATATATATATGCATATTTGCATATGTACACTTTTTCAGCAACAAAGTGTGAAGCAAAAAGATTTGCGGCAGATATTGCTTACTCAGCATAGTACACAGATCTTTCTCGACTTACTTTGGGGTTAGGTCCCAACAGATCCATCATAAGCTGGAAGTATCTTTTGAAAGTGAATTTAATATACGTAACCTACTGGATAGCATAGCTTAGCCTTGCCCACCTTAAATGTGCTCAGAACACTTGAACACTTGCACACTAGCCCTCAGTGGGCAGAATCATCTAACACAAAGTCTATTTTGTAATAAAGTGCTGAATATCTCATGTAATTTACTGAATACTCTACTGAAAGTGGAAAATAGAATGCTCCTGTAGGTACAGAATGGTTGTCAATGTATCAGCTGCTTACCATTGTGATCACGCGGCTGACCAGGAACTCTAGATCAAGGTCACTGACCAGCATCTTGAGAGAGTACTGGACGCATATCCATAGAGTGGGAGAAAATCAAAACTCAGGATTTGCAGTAAGGTTTCTACTGAATTCATAGGACTCTCACGCCATCATGAAGTTGAAAAATCCTAAGTCAAACCATCTTAAGTTGGGGCCATTTGTATCCATAAGAAACTTAATCAGCATTATATTGCAGAATATTCAAACTCTACTCTGGAATAAGAGCTGTATTTGGATACTCTCCTCTAAAATTTACATATATATATATATATATATATATATATATATATATATATGGAACCGGGAGAAATTTAATTTCAGCATCTATCTACCCACCTACCTATTTAACCATCTTTGCTTCTATGACTCCTCTTCATATTACTACTGTGTAACAGGGTGTCTTTGAGTCTTCACCATCCTAATACAGAGAAAATGATCCTTTCTTTTGAATCAAAAGATCAAAGGATTCCATGATGAGATTTGATTATCTTGCTTGCATTGAAAGTATCATCTTTACCTCAAAGACTCCACATCATTCAAATACATGCCTCACATATAACTGTATTTTTAAAATTTTAATATGGCTTTAACGCAGAAGAGCAAGCATCAGAATGCAGTTCTCCCAGCTGTGTTAGTTCTCCATATGGCAGTGGTTTCACATAGTGATAAAAGTCAGATAGGAAAGGAGCTTTTTGGAATGAGAAGTGGAAATCTGGGTGTGTGCTTGTGTGTGGAGAGGGTGGTGGTGAGAATATGTGTGTATTTCTGTTTAGAAAAGAAAAACTATTGATTACCTCTTGTTTACCAGCTGTATTGTTAGGAGGTACCGAACAGGAAATACGTCAAAGAATTCTTCCTGTGACGTAAGTCTGCGAATCTTTATTTTCACTTGTTATTTATGGCTGTGCTGTGACTTCCTTGTGACGCATGGGCTTCTTGTTGCGGTGGCTTCTCTTTTTGCAGAGCGTGAGCTCTAGACGTGCAGAGTTCAGTACTTGTGGGCCCTGGAGCTCGGGCTCCGCAAGCTGGGTGCACGGGCTTTAGTTGCTCAGCAGCACGTGGGATCTTCAAGGGCCAGTGATTGAACCCTTGTTCCCTGCACTGATGGACAGGCAGATTTGTAACCACTGGGCCACTGGGGACATCCCCTAAGAATGTTTATTTTAAAAGTTAAATTCTCCTAGGTTATCCAATTTGTAAGTAAAAGGGTAAGAATTTTGAATGTAAATTTGCATTATTGTACCCACTTTTCTTTATAGCGTTTGTTGTAAAAAGTACATTGATTTCTTAGAAAACTTAAGAAAATTCACCAAATACAATGAGCCACACAAACATTGTAATGACCCAGAAGGAAAAAGGCATAGTAATTTTCCAAATAAATTTTATATATATATATGTATTATATATGTGCATCTCTGCCTGCCAGCATTCACATTGTGGTAATTTCTTCCTCTATTTTGTGATATTCTTTCTACTCTGATTGTGTCTCCTCAGTTCTCTAATGCAGCTAGTGGAATGTCTTCCCATTATAAGTTTTGTATTTCTTTCCACTCTTTAACATGTTTACACACACTTAATTCTTACTCATACTGATTAACTTGAGATAAAAAAGAGAAAATTGTTCAAGCAGGTATCAGCAAATTAAGATAAACACAGTTTATATTATTCACTCACTTGCACACCAGCGTCTCTCTCTAGATTAAAATAAAAATCCTAGAAGGAAGGCAAATTGGATATGTTGATCAGTCCTTGTCAGAGCTGACAAATGGAAAGCCTGTGGGTGAGGAATGCAGTTTCTTCTCTCTGAATTAAATAGCATACATCCATAATGTGGATTTTATATATCCCAGATTCTTATCTGAGCCACGGACCAGGAGTACCATCTTGCCGTAGACATTTTCTAGTTAAGAGTTTCAGAAACTCAATTTCATCACACTTTGGAGCTCATGTAAACATTTAGACACAATGAAAGTATACTTACTACTCACTGAATAATTAGAGGGACTAGTAATGGAAGAGGTCACAACCTTAGAGAAGCACATGGTAAACCACTCACTGTTTCAGAAGATAACGCCCCATCTTTCATGCATCTTCCTCATTCTGCACGCCTATCATTCTCTGTTCCTATTGCCAGTTTACCATTTTGAAGATAACTTTGGCTTCCTTGGTGGCTCAGTGGTAAAGAATCTGCCTGCCAATGCAGGAGACAAGGGTTTGATCCCTGGGTCAGGAAGATCCCCTGGAGAAGGAAATGGCAACCACTCCAGTCTTCTTGCCTGGGAGGTCCCATGGACAGAGGAGCCTGGCAGCCTGCATTCCATGCGATAACAAGAGTTGGACATGACTTAGTGACTAAACAACAACAAGATAGCCTTAAAGCTAGTTTTGTCACGCTACACCAGGAAGCTGTGCACTCACGGAGTTATGGCCACATATTGATTGCTGCTATTTCATATATAATTTTTCTTTTATTACACATCTGTATACCTAGAATGAGTTTGAGTAACATACAGAGTTGACCTTTGAACACCTTGAAGAATTAGAGGTGCTCACCCCACCCACAGGGCTTTCCTGAGAGCTCAGTTGGTAAAGAATCTGCCTGCAGTGCAGGAGGCCCCGGTTTGATTCCCGGGTCAGGAAGATCCACTGGAGAAGGGATAAGCTACCCACTCCAGTATTCTTGGATTTCCCTTGTGGCTCAGCTGGTAAAGAATCCACCAGCAATGTGGGTGACCTAGGTTCAATCCCTGAGTTGGGAAGATCCCCTGCAGAAGGGAAAAGCTACCCACTCCAGCATTCTGGCCCGGAGAATTCCACGGACTGTATAGTACATGGAATCATAAAGAGTCAGACACGACTGAGCGACTTTTACGTTCACTTTCTTTCACGCCCCGCACAGTTAAAAATCCACACATAACTTGACTTCCTCCAGACTTAACTACTAATAACTTAGTGTTGACTGGCAGCCTCACAGATAACATAAAAGCCAATTAACACATATGTTGTATATTGAACAGCAACAAATATGCATTATATATTGTATTCTTACAATAAAGTAGCTAAAGAAAATGTGATTGAGACAGTCATAAGGATGAGAAAGTATATTCACAGTGCATAGATGTATTCACTGAAGACAATCCATGTACAAGTGGATCCATGAAGTTCAAATCTGAGCTGTTCAAGAGTCAACTATATTCAGGATACTGATACATGTGTGTTTTCTGAATGTACGTTAATGACATTAAGTGATTTGATTACTCATTTTGCATAGTATTTTGGTCATCTGGAATGTGGTGTGTTATGCTTGAGTATCATCACTAAAACCTCAAGCTTCATTCCAGAGATCAAGTGATTATAACCAAAAACTGCTTTTTCCTTATGTGTCAAAGAGTTCTTAGTTTGGAGACTCAAAACAGGTAGATTGCAAGTTTAGAAAATATAATACTGACTGAATAAAGACACGTTAGAAATGTTAGATATTGTAAATGCTTCTTGATTTCTGTACAAGTAAACATAGTCTATTCATCATTAGCATTGTTAACTGTCTCTTCTTCTCTCTAACTTTTTGATTAACTATACTCTCTAAGTTCCTCTCCAGAGCATAGTATTTTAATTGTAAAATACATTTTAGTTGTGATATGGTAGTAATAAAACTAGCATCACGGTAAGAAAACTTTAAACAACATTGACAGCTTTAAAGAGCAAATGTGACACTGAAATAATTAAAACCATGATGTGTAATCATGAGACACTTTCCTAGAATGCAAATAAAGGTAACTTAAAGTAATAGCTACAGTGTAAAGACAAGACATTCCTAGATTGGTAATTATATGTGCACTGGAAGGAGATATCAGAACATATGGCTTAAAGGTAATAATCATGCTTATAGCTAAAAGTAACAAGAAAAAATGAAATAAAAGAGGAACACATTTTAAAACTGCCCTATATTTCAGTATGATAAACTAAAAAGAGATTCAGCCATGATTCACTTTGGAAAACATATTTAACAGGCAAAAAGAGTTTGCATGAAAATTCAGGTAGATAAAAATTATAGTAACGTATACAACATAATCAGGCTGATCTCAGCTTTGACTCTGCAATACTAGATGGTAGAAAATAATGAGAAAAGCCTAAGGTGTTTAAGCCAAAATGACTCATTGTTATAGTCAAGTACCTTTTTGAACTACAAGACTCACACAAAAATCTCATGGAAAACTAATGAAGCTGCACATTTCCAAACTTGAAATATATCCAAAAATAAGACAATGATGTACTTAATTCTCCTGGATTCACATCAGCCTTTTTTTTTTTTTCTTTTTTCTGTAGCAGTCAGTTTCTATTTCATAGTTATAGTTTTTGTTTCTCAACAGCTTGGAGTCAGTGTCATGTGGCCATGCCATGACTCTGACTCTGGCCCCACTTTCATGTGACCTTCATGACAGCAAGCCCCAATAGCTGCCCACAGCCTTTGTTGCAAGTGTTAAAGAAGAAATGTAATTGGTCACCGGCAAGCTGGTAACTCATATTTCCCTTGATCCAGAGAGCTACAGCAAGGTAAAAGACAGAATTACTCCATCCCTTATTTTTCCTCCGTAGTGTTGTAAGCTAGGATAGTTTAAGAAATATATACTTGGTGCATAAATATTATGTTGAAGTTAGTTTACGTTCCACAAAACTGTAACAGAAATATTTGCTTAATAATAAAAGGCTTTAGGGAATATATCATCTTCAAAATCCCTTTAAAAATGTTGAATTCCAAAAAAAAAAAAAAATGTTGAATTCCTACTCTAGGTTGCTAAAGTGAGAACTGCAGACAATAATATAAAGTGGCAAAAAAAGTGAAATGAAAGGACTATTGGTGGGCATTTAAATCAGTTAAACAGTGAGATAAGTACTAAAAATAAGAATAAAAATCGCATTGGAAATGCCAATGATAATTCGTTAAAAGAAGTTATATAATACAGTTGTTACTGAGTCCAAGCTGGCACTGTCACAGCAAAGCAGGCCAATAAATCAAGAGACAGTTGCTGGGGCAAGGAAAAGTGACTTTATTTGGAAAGTCAGCAGGCTGAGAAGATGGTATACCCATGTCCCAAAGAACCATCATTTCTGTGTTACAATTCAAGCTTCCTTTATACTAAAAGGGGAAGGGATACAGTCCTGGTTCTGATCAGACTCCTGAGAGGATGTGTTAATTTCTTCCTTCCTTGCAGCCATTCACAGGTGAGCCTGGTCAGGATGTTTCCTATGGACTAAATAAAGCTATTTTAGCTTAACATTCTTTACGTGGGAGACAGGGTTCCCCTAGATGAGACATTATGTATAGGTTAAGCTTGTAGGCAACATTCCTCCAGTGATTAACTTGTAGCAAAAGCAATAGAATACGAAGGTTAAGGAAAGGGATCCGATATGAAGTTAGACTTGTTCTTCCCTATTACACAACAATTAACAAAATAGCAGATGGCCAACAAACACATGAAAAGATGCTCAACATCACTCATGATTAAAACTACGATGAGGTATGACCTCTCACACCAGTCAGAATGGCCATCATCAAGAAATCTACAACAATAAATGCCAAAGAAGGTGTGGAGAAAAGGGAACACTCTTGCACAGTTGGTGAGACTGTAAATTGATACAGACTCTATGGAAAACAGTATGGAGATTCCTGAAAAAACTAGGAGTCAACCTGCCATATGGCCCAGAAATCTCACTACTGTGTAGACACAATGAGAAAACCATAACTGAAAAAGACACGTGTATCCCCATGTTCATTGCAGAACTACTTACAATATCTAGGACATGGAAGCAACCTAGATGTCCATCGACAGATGAATGGGTGAAATATGGTACGTATATGCAATGAAATATTACTCAGCTATACAAAACACATGCACATGCACACACACACACACACACACACATACACACACACATTTGAGTCAGTTCTAGTGAGGTGGATGAATATAGACCCTGTTACACAGAGTGAAGTAAGTCAGAAAGAGAAAAACAAATGTCATATATTAACATGTATATATTGAATCTAGAAAAAAGGTACTTATGAACATATCTGAAGGGCAGGAATAGAGAAGAAGGCATAGAGAACAGACTTCGGACACAGAGAGGGAAGGAGTGGCTGGGATGAATTGAGAGTGAATGTGAAAGTGAAAGTCACTCAGTCGTGTCCAACTCTTTGCGACCCCATGGACTGTCCATGGGATTCTCCAGGCCAGAATACTGAAGTGGGGAGCCTTTCCTTTCTCCAGGGGATCTTCCTAACCCAGGGATCGAACCTAGGTCTCCCACAGTGCAGGCACATTCTTTACCAACTGAGTCACAAGGGAAGCCCAAGAATACTGGAGTGGATAGCCTATCCCTTCTCCCAGCGGATATTTCTGACCCAGAAATCGAACCAGGGTCTTCTGAATTGCAGGCAGATTCTTTACCAACTGAGCTATCAGGGAAGCCCTGAATTGACAGAGTAGCATTGAAATATATACATTACCATATGTCAAATAGAGAGCTAATGGGAAGCTGCTGTCAGCGTGGTGCTCTGTGACAACCAGGATGGGGGTGGGGATGGGGGAAGGTTCGGGAGGGAGGGGACGTGTGTATTATAGGGCTGAGTCACACTGCGGTATGGCAGAAGCCGACACAATAATGTTGAGCAATTATCCCCCAATTAAAAATGATATTAAAATTGTATATAAGAACTCATACCATAGGTTTTAAAACTAAACATAGGAAGGACTTTTGCTTACCCCTTCTTCTGGTGAGAGGGCAGTGGGGTTTCTGAGGGATTTGTCTGCCTCACTATCTGTCAATTCACCTTCTCCCAGAACTTCTGTCTCTCAGAAGTACAGAGAACCCAGATTAATTCACTGAAACTCAATGCTTAATCTTTATATTTTCTAAGTCTTCTGGTGAATAGATCTTTTTCTCTTGGGTTTGAAACTGATGGGTTAAATGCCTGGAATTTGGTCAGATCAACCTGCAGTGATACTACCTGGAAATTAAGTTAACTTTTGAAGTTAGCAATGAAAAGACATTGACATCTGGTGATGCAATTTGAGCACCTGGATTACCTATACTAGTCCTTTTACTTAAATTCTAACTTTCTGACACCAGTTGATGCGCATTTCTTTCACTTGCAGCAATATCAGTTCTAAATATTATAACCATGTTTCTCGAAACCTTGAACAGATTCTTACAGATGGAACATTTCCTCTTTTTTTCTCTTATTCAGTTCAGTTCAGACACTCAGTCATGTCCGACTCTTTCGACCCCATGAATCACAGCACGCCAGGCCTCCCTGTCCATCACCAACTCCTGGAGTTTACTCAAACTCATGCCCATCGAGTCGGTGATGCCATCCAGCCATCTCATCCTCTGTCGTCCCCTTCTCCTCCTGCCCCCAATCCCTCCCAGCATCAGGGTCTTTTCCAATGAGTCAGGTCTTCGCATGAGGCGGCCAAAGTATTGGAGTTTCAGCTTCAGCATCAGTCCTTCCAATGAACACCCAGGACTTATCTCCTTCCGAATGGACTGCTTGGATCTCCTTGCAGTACAAGGGACTCTCAAGAGTCTTTTCCAACACCACAGTTCAATTTTTCGGCACTCAGCTTTCTTCACAGTCCAACTCTTACATCCATACATGACCACTGGAAAAACCATAGCCTTGACCAGAGGGACCTTTGTTGGCAAAGTAATGTCTCTGCTTTTTAATATGCTATCTAGGTTGGTCATCACTTTTCTTCCAAGGAGTAAGCATCTTTTAATTTCATGGCTGCAGTCACCATCTGCAGTGATTTTGGAGCCCAAAATAATAAAGTCTGACACTGTTTCCACTGTCTCCCCATCTATTTCCCATGAGGTGATGGGACCCGATGCCATGATCTTAGTTTTCTGAATGTTGAGCTTTAAGCCAACTTTTTCACTCTCCTCCTTCACTTTCATCAAGAGGCTTTTTAGCTCCTCTTCACTTTCTGCCATAAGGGTGGTGTCATCTGCATATCTGAGGTTATTGATATTTCTCCCGGCAATCTTGATTCCAGCTTGTGCTTCTTCCAGCCCAGCGTTTCTCATGATGTACTCTGCATATAAGTTAAATAAGCAGGGTGACAACATACAGCCTTGATGTACTCCTTTTCCTATTTGGAACCAGTCTGTTTTTCCATGTCCAGTTCTAACTGTTGCTTCCTGACCTGCATACAGGTTTCTCAAGAGGCAGGTCAGGTGGTCTGGTATTCCCATCTCCTTCAGAATTTTCCACAGTTTATTGTGATCCACACAGTCGAAGGCTTTGGCATAGTCAATTAGTTCTGCCTAAATAGAACATTCTTGTTCTCATTATTTAGCTTAGTTTAATTCCCTTAAATCCCTTTAAATGGATTTTGAGATTCTTTCCTGATGGGTTTTTATTTGATATGATAATTTTTCCAAGGGTACTGTTTTAAGAAGCCTTTTAGATGAAGTTGTTGGGATTTCTCTAACAGTGATGGAGTCATGGGTTGGGATGAAGTCATAGCACTTTAATGCCAACAGGCTAAGAGGAAACAGGCTACAGAGATGAAATTCCCCTGAGGATATGTGTGAGGCTGCCTTCCTTTGTCATCAGTCCTTTCCTGATGAAAACAAAAGAGAACATGCCCCCCTCTTTCCAGATGCATTGGGAGTAGTTTGCCTATCAATGCTGCCAGAAAATGGACAGGGAGATTTCTATCCTGCATTTATTAGGAAAGACTCTCAGATAAATGTCACATTTGCTCCACTCTGCCCAGGGGAAAAGCCTGACAATAAGACATAATGAAGATTCAATTTCTCTAGATACTTCAAAGCCTCAAAAGCACATGGAATTGCCCGCCCCCCCCCCCGCCCCCCCGCCCTTATCCACACCTGTAAACTTATTTTGGTAAATGAGTCATTTACACAGGGAGGTCAGAGGAAAAAAGGAGGGTCATAATCTTGCTTTCAACACTTACTGCTTCTGTTCTTGTTTATGAAACTGAATTTGGATTCTTTCTGAGTCAACTTAGAATTTAACATCAAAGAGAACATAACACATAGGTCAGGCTGTAGAAAAAGGGAGTAAAAATATAAATGACACACAGGGCAAAGTGATACAGAGATGAGTAAATGTGTCTGTTATGACAAAAAGGGACAAAGGCTGGCACCCCCTGTTAGGGTACAGCCTCTGTGTGGATCGAAATCAAAAGTCAACTGTATGTTTCTTACAAAAACAAACAAAAAAAAAACACATTTAACAAAATGTCATGGAAAATAGAAAGGATGGTCAAAAGTCGTATTAGATAAAAGCATGCCAGGTGGGGAAGGGTGGTGAGAATTGTAATTCCACACAAGATAGAAATCAAGGCAGAAAGCATTAACAAAAATGGAGCTCGTTTTCTCTTACAGGGTATAATCTGCAATGAAATATAGCTGTCATAAGTCTTTATGAGTCAAATATAGCATCAATGTCTATGACTTAGAAAGCAAAAAATGAAATAAAATGAAAAATATACAGAAAAAAACAGTAGTAGGAGACACAGTATGTAACTCTTACTTTTGACACGTCAAGTGGCTTAAAAGTGTACGAAGCCAAAAATATAAAAAAGAAAAACAACAATAAAAAAAGAAAATATTTTCTCCCATTTCAAAAAAAAAAAGTGTACAAAACCAACTGTTTTTCAGAACCAAGAAATATATGGACTTATTTAAAAGGAAAAATACAGATACATATTTGCTCACAATATTTTTATATTATTTAAATATGTAGAGACACAACACTAGATATAAATTTCTTATATTTTTACCAAACTATAAAAGTGAAAATTAAATGCAAACCAAGTTTTAAAAATCAATAAAATTCAAATTAGAATCACATTTGTATTTACAGTAGCAAAACATTTTATGTTTCAAGTTTTATTTGTTGTCTCTGACATTATTTTTATCACTGGAAGGTAAAGCACAGTGGCTATGAACTGTGGTTACCGTTGCCACTTTACAATATTCAGGTTAATCTTGGTAGCTTACCTAACCTCCATATGTCTCAGATTTTTATCTGTGAAATGGGTACAATTACAGGGCCTTCCTCAGAAGACAGCTATAGATGTACTTCTAACAGAAACAGGCACATAGTAAAGAGCATGTGTGCTCACTTTTAAAATAACTTTAATTTTCTTGCATTCATGGTGAGCTGCTTATTTTATGGATCTTTAACCAAATACTGTGTTTATGCATAAAATAAAAATGTTTTCCTACAAGACCTTTGCTTATTTATTAGTATGCTTTCAGCTAAAGAAGTTTGAAAAATTTGTGAGTATAGTTACACAATAGATGATAAAATTTCAAAGAAATTGTTCCCTCTCTGCAGAATTTAGAGTATACTCCTAGACTACGGGATATGTATATAAATATATATATATATATATATATATATATATATGTTGTACATGTGTGTTGTTGTGTAATCTCTGTCATGTCCAACTCTTTTGCAATCCCATCAACTGTAGCCCACCAGGCTCCTCTGTCCATGAGATTTTCCAGGCAAGACATTTCCTTCTCCTGGGGATCTTCTCGACCCAGGGATGAAGCCCATGTCTCCTGGATTGACAGATAGATTCTTTACCACTGAGCCACCAGGGAAGCCCATATGTATGTGTGTGTATATATGTATATGTATGTATATACATACATACATACAGGCTTTATATTATACATATATGGGCTTTATATTCTAAATTTATATGTATGTATAAATTTAGAATGTACATTCTTTAGAATTATATAAACTTTATATTACATATATATAAATTCTTTGGAATTTATACATATATATATTTGCATATATAAATTCTTTCTCAATTAAGTGTCCCTCTGTGAAAATGTTTTAGAAACAAGTTTAAAAGTGATGTTAGAGAACCTACAACAAAAATTATTTTCTGATTGGTTTCACATTTTACTAGACTAGAGCTTATTAAAAATGCAAAATATCAAATACTAAGTTTCATTTATTTACGAAACTCTCATGCATGGTTTGCCAATTGTATTTAGGTGCCATAGTAGGAGCTATTGAAAAACAAAAGACAAAATGATCCTAAAATAATGTCTCAGATGTTAAATGACCAAGGGAGAGAAAACCTTTTAGAAAATAAAAAAGCATGAAAGGTAGGAATAAAAGCAAAGCTGGCACTCTATGCTTTAAAGTAGTGTACAAAAGTCCGGTTAATGTAATAGAGGCAAGCTTTATCAGAGGTTAAACTGTGACGATTGAAACTATGATAGTGTGATGTAAGCTGAGCTACGCATGTATTTGCTCAGCCGTGTCTGTCTGAGCCCATGGACTGTTGCCTGCCAGGCTCCTCTGTCCACGGAATTTTCTAGGGAAGAATACTGGAGTGGGTTATCATTCCTATTCCAGGGAATCTGCCCAACCCAGGAATCAAACCTGTGTCTCTTGCATCTCCTATATTGGCAGGCAAATTCTTTACCAAGCCTCCACCTGGGAAGCTGATCACTATTTTTATTAATTTTAAACTGTCATTCAGCGATCTTTAATATATTCAAAACTAAAATAAATATATTATCTTATTCAACCTTAAGAAGGAGGTCATCAAGTAAAATGCTCTGGATGTATTTGAATAGGAAGGCACATTTTAGCATTAGTATCTATGAAAGCAAAGAGAACTATATGGACCCTCAGATCACACTGATCACAACACCAGCTGATGGCCTTTGGGAGTCATGACAAAAAATTTTCCCTGGGTAAACACCGTGACTCAGTTGGAAGTGCTGTGATTCTTTTTTCCTATCACCAGCCTTGGAAGCAGCCTCTGCAGATCCTCAGCAGTAGAAAGGCCACTGGGAGTTTTGATTGACCTTTACTGAGCATAAATGTCCCCTTGTCTTCTCCCGGGCCACGGGCTCATGTAAGAAGTAGCACAGGCACTAGGGGATGGAGGTGGAGAAAGACGATGTAGAGGACAAGCAGCTCACAGGAGGAGGGCTCAACCGCATCTCTGCGATCAGAAACTCCTGCTCTTCATGCTGAACCCCAAATGGGAGCACAGTGGGGTCCGTTTATGGCCAAGGAGAGCTGAGACTATGGCGCTGGGTGGACCAGGACTTGTTCCGCACGATATAAATCACCTCCTGCTGTGGTTTTTCTTGCCATTTTATTTGCAGCCACACTGTGGAACAATGTTTTCACATGCTTGGTTGAGGACTTTTCTTAACCGTATACGGCGGTCAGGGTAAAGAATTATGTCTTTGTTTGTTTTTCTAAATCCCAATGGAAAACACATCTTTTCCCAAATGAATGTGTTCTCAAAATATTTACTTGGTGAAAATAAAACTATCATTTGAGGAATCAGATTCAGACCGTGTGCCAGCCATAAGTTCAGCCTGTATTTTGTCACAATTAGTCTTTTTTTTTCTCTCTTTAAGAATGTTTTACATGAAAAGATTATTTTAATTAAATGCTATTTTGATATTATCTTGTTTTATACACTAAATTGAAGGGAGATAAAAGGCAAATAGAAGTGTAATTATTCTTAAAATCAAAGTTAAATGTGATGATACAAATTTTGGCAATAATTATAGGAATCAAGAATAAAAATTAAAGAGTTATTTTGTAGCCAATAGTTTTCTAAGAAGGAACTTTTGGAATTATGACATGTAGTAATTTAGACAGTATTTTAATAATTGTTGGGAAGATCCCCTGGAGAAGGAAATGGAAACCCACTCCAGTATTCTTGCCTGGAGAATCCCATGGACAGAGCAGCCTGGTGGGCTACAGTCCACAGGATCGCAAAGAGTCAGACACAACTGAGCTACTTCACTTTACTTCACTTTATTAATCGAAGGGAAATAATTGACAAATCGGACGTGTAGATTTAGTAATCACAATTAAAACTGTATTTGCTACCATTCAAATTTATAAGATGTTTTAATTTATATTTATTATTAAAACCAATACCACGAGATGCTATGCTTCTTTCCTCACATTTCACAAATGAGAAAAGAAAAATAACTCCTGGAATTTCACTGATTATCCTATGTTCACACAGTTCATAAATCATGGGTCTGAGACACGACTCCTTTATCGTGTACTTTCTAAATCCTATTCTTTCAGCTACATCACAGTGATTTCATTTTTAGTTTTCATGTTCATTTTTACTTAATATCTATTTAGGGAAAAAAAGAGGTTCTTCCAACTTTAAAGTGTATATGTTTCCTTATCAACCTTGTTGGCTATCTATGAGCCCTAATAGTCCTTGTTATTCTTTCAAGAACCAACTTTTGACTTTGATAATTTTCTTTTTTTTTTTTTGGACGTTCTTTAAGGTCTGATTTTTAATAATTTCCTTCTGTTTCTAGTTGGATTGTATGACCCTCATAATGATATGTTCATGTCCCAGTCCTTGACACTGGTGAATGTGATTTGATTTAGATAGAGGGTTTTTGCAGATGTAATTAAGATGTAAATCAAGATGACAGCATAATAGAGTGAACCTTTAACCTGATATGACAGGTGTTCTTATAAGAAGTCACAGAGAGACACAAGGGAAGACTCCAATGTGATAACAGAGGTGGAGATTGGGATTATGAGGCTCCAAGACAAGGAATGTCAAGGGTTTCTTGCAACCCCTGGACACCAGGGGAGAGCATGGAACAGTTTTTAACTCTGAACCCCTTAGAAAGAGACATTCTGGTTTCTTCGAGACTTCTGGCCTTCTGAACATTGAGAGAATGCACGCCTGTGGTTTTAAGCTGCCCAGTTTGTGGAAATGTGTTATGCAGAGTTAGAATACTCTTAATGATACATTCACCTTCATCTCTTGGGATTTAGTTTTCTGTGCACTTTCTTACTTCTTGAAGTGAATCCTTAGATCATTGGCTTACAGGTTTTCTTCTTTTAAAATAAGCCTATAAGTTATACATTTCTTGGTAAATGCAGTTTTAATTATATACGAGTGTTGATATGCTTCATTTTCATACTCAGTTTAATATTTTCTAATTTCCCTTTCCCCAATGAGTATGTATTCATATATTATCTTATTTCAAAATCATGGCTATTTTTATTTATCTTATTTAATTGAATTCTTGTTCAATTCCTTTGTCAGAGAAGATATTCTAAATTATTTTTACTTAAAAAAAAGTCTTAAGAATTGTTTAATGGTTCATCATCAGATTAATATTAGTATAGTTTAGAAACACTTGAAAGAATGCAAAATCTGTCAGTTTGGATTATAATTGCCTTAGGTCTTAGGACAAGTTTATTAACCAGATTATTCATATCTTCTTTATTCTCACTGCTTTACTTTTTCGATTCCGTATCGCGGATCCTGTTTGAGACTCCAGTTGTCCGCGCCGTCTGCACTGTTTGCTGACCCCAGGGGAGGCCGAACCCGAGTTAAAGAGGCTGGAAGAAGAGGCGAGGAGCTGGAGGGACTGCAGACATGGTTATTCCCCCCTAGCTGGCTCGGCAACTATAACACAGCCTCTCTCCTGGCTGACGCTGCAACCACGGGAGCAGCTGAGCTGTGTCCGACGCCTGCGACCCCAGGGACTGTAGCCCGCAGGGTTCCTCCGTCCATGGGATTCTCCAGGCAAGAATACTGGAGTGGGTTGTCATTTCCTTCTCCAGCAGATCTTCCCGACCCAGGGATCGAACCCGAGTCTCCTGCATTAGCAGGCAGAGTATTTGCCCACCAGGGAAGCCGCCAACATAACCACAACTGAGCGGTAACGTAACCTCATATAACATAACCATGATATCACTCCAGTGTTGCCCCAACGCAGCCGCAGCCAGGGCTTTCGTGGTGAAGCTTCTGCGAGCTTGCCGCCCAGCCCACGACCAAGAGAGAACCTCGGGAGGTGCATGCGCAGTGCTGTGAATGACCTTAACTGTTGCATAGTCATTATTTACAAAACAAGCGGTGAGAGAGCCTGAACGGGCCATCTTGGCTAATTTGCTCTCTCCCCGCAAATTCATGCAATATGTTTTTGGAAACTATATTATTAGATGCATGCATATAAGTCAATTGATTCTTTAATCAATATGTAATTTCTTACTTTTGCTTTGATAATTACTTTGCTTTAAAGCCTACTTTCTCCGATACTTGTACAGATATATAGCAGTTTTTACTCTTTTAATTTCAACATTTCTGTATAATTATATTTAAACTATGTCAGTAAATGACGTGGTTTAGTTGTAGTTTTATATTTTTTTAATCCAGTATAAAAATCTTTTTTTTCAATTTCATGTATCTGTGATTGATGATTATTTCATTTCTACATATATCTTCTTCTAAACTTCATTAACTTAAAACAGAAAGTCTTTTCAAAATGTGTAAATCTCAAGTGCTCTTTAGATATTATTGGTAATTTTTGGAGTAATGAGTAATATGGCAGCGATTTTGATTTACTAAATATTTGCTAGATTAAAATGAATTTTCTATCTATGATTTCCCTCACAAGAATAAATATTTTCTACGTCTTAGGTGAGACTGTGGGAGAGTTGGGAACCTGTGCCCATGACAGCAGCATACTCATCTGTATTTGTAAGGTAAGTAGTAACGAATGGTATGTTTGATCTTGCTGCTTGCTTCAAATGTACTATTGAAACTTGCTTATTTAACCTATTTGATATGTTATGGTCTGAGCAGGCATGGTGCTGCAGAATATCCTTTTATTCCATAATCCCTTTAATTTCAAGTGAAATATAAAAAATATTCTTTCAACTATCTCTGTCATGTGGTAATAGAAGTAAATCAGATGATGGATATTAAGTAATGGATATAATGTTTTAAGAGTTCTGTTGAAATTAAAGGATGCATTATGATTAAGAAAAGCTGGAATAAAGTATGTGTTAACATGTTTGGATTCATTAGGAATCACAAAAGCCCTGTTCAATTAACTAGGACTCATCTATTAACTATTAACTAGGACTCATCATATCTCAGTCATCTATTCAGGTACTTAGTTTTGAAAAGATATTTTAGTACCTTCTTAAAACAAATTTGCAGGGTGATATCAATTAAATATTCTTTTTTAGGTGATGATAGTTTTAATAATAAAAATAGTCATTTCATTTAGCAATTACCTACTATAGAGGAATGAACTGTTCTAGATACTTTACATGCATTACTCCTTTACTATTCACAGCAATCTTGCAGAATTTCTGTAATTATCACTATTTTATAGACGTAGAAAAAGTTTATAGAAGCTATATGTCAAAGGCCCAGATTTGTATTCAAAATCTTTACCCTTTCTTTTTTTCAAAGCCCAGCAGCCACATAGGAGGTCCTACATAAAATAATCAATGTTCTACTGTGACATTTAGAAATTCAGGAATTGTTAGACAGTTTTGTTAAGGAAAAGGATGGGACTGAAGTAAAACAATGCAGAGCACAGTAGCTCTGGGAAGTAGTAAAACAAGACACTAAGATAAATAAAGAAAGAGATATTAAAAACATGCTTCTTGTTTCTCATTTCTGCTTGTGGATGAATCTTTTTTTTTTTCATTTATTTTTATTAGTTGGAGGCTAATTACTTTACAATATTATAGTGGTTTTTGCCATACATTGACATGAATCAGCCATGGATTTACATGTTCTCCCCATGCTGATCCCCCCTCCCACCTCCCTCTCCCTCCCATCTAGATAATACCTAGGAAGGAGAAGCTGGAGGGCTCTAGTCTTATGAAAGATATCTGTTAAACCTGCTATAAAGCACGGGGAGCACAGCTCCTTGCCCTCTGATGACATACAGGGCTAGCACGGGAGGGTGGGGCTTGAGTCCAAGAGGGATGGGATGTATGTATGCATATAACTGATTCATTTCATTGGACAGCAGAAACTAACACAGCCTTGTAAAGCAATGATACTCTAATAAAACAATAAAAGATCAATTGAAAAACCAAAGCATCTAATAATAAAGATAGTTATCATTTCAAATTATAAGAACATCAAGTATTTATTTCTTTACTTTTCACCGACTATTTATTGAGCACTTACTACATGCAGGTGTTCAACTAGGTGCCAGCCATACAGGAAAAATCTATACACAAGGAGGCTACCAAAGATCTTGAGAAAGCGAAAAGATTAGGGGGGAGCTAGTCTGACATGGACCGGGGAAGGGGTGATTAATGAGTGTTCTGGATGAAGGGAAGGCTCTTTGCTACGTACCAAAAGTGACAATTGTTAATCTAATCCCCATTATCAAGAGAATCAGCTTCATCAATTTTTTAAGAAGCAAAAAAAAATTCAAGAATGAAAAAAAATAATTTTAAGGTATTTCTTCAAGGCAAATTTAAATTATTTTCTCCTGAATTTCTGGACTATTGGCCATGCAAACATACTCCCTTACAAAGGAAAAATATATATATATACTTTTAAATGGAAACTGTGTTTTAAAAGCTTTTATGTGTAATGGGAGAAGTTTTAGAATGTTCATCCAAATTTAGACTTTACTGAAAGGGGGGAGAAAATTGGTTATAATAAAATATTATTATGCAAACATAAAAGGCATCTTATAACTGTGTGTAAGCTAAAATAATATGGTTTTGGAGGGGAGCAGAATAAATTATCAGGGAGAAGCACTCGCAAAACTTAGCCTTTCAATTTTTATTGTCCATGGTGAATCAATTAGAAATGACCAAAGTAACTACAGTGAGAAGAATATAAAGTGTCTTTCATTAGCTGGTTTATTTCTAATTCACATAAAAATATTTTGAAGCAAAACATTACAAGTCATAGTATGTTTTTTAAATAAAATTTTCCTGATATTACCCATCTCATTTCATTTTTTTCCCCTACATTAAAGCTAATTAGTTCATGCATGGTTTTAACCCCAACTTTGGAAACATTGATTGACTAGATAAACCTTGGATGGGCCAGGATTAAAGTATTGAATAAAGAACCAGGTTATAAGAGATTTGTTTTTATTTGTTTTGTGTATATGTGCGTGTGTGTGTTTGTCTAAGTTACCATTTTAATGTTCTGTCACTTTAAAGTGTACATTTACATTTCAGATAAAGGCATACAAAATAAAAAAGCTTTCCTAAACATTTTATCTCAATAAGGTTCAGATATGTCAAGAAATAAATGTCTAGGGACGTACGTTAGGTCCTGCCACCATCTATCCCCGTGACACATTTTCTTTCCTTGAATCGTATCCATCGGACCTTATTAGGAATGCAGGTCAGTTTCACAAAGCCCTCTACTGGCCCAGCCTGTGTCTGTCTTGCTTACCATGGTATCTGTGTTAACAACATGGATGATGAATACATTTTGCCTGAATGAAGCTAAAACTTACCTAAATGATTGCAATGATCTAACTATCCCCCCTTGACTTCAAACTCCTCCCCATTTCTTACACTTGTCATGCTGCAACACCACACACAAAATGAAGACTCTTGCCTAATGGATAACTAGGCTCTTTTTATCTAGGAATTTGAGAGTTTTTGCACAAATATTTACTTAAAAAAGACTTCTGAGCAGACGCCCACATAAAAAAGATGTTCTGAAATGAGTGCTAAGTTTTTAGGCCCTTTTCATAAACATACATTTCCTATTTTTATGTTTCTCCTTGCTAAGAAACTTTTGAAATATGCCCCCAAATGTTTGAATTGTGTCTGTTCACAAGTGCACTTTTATTTTCTTTAAATACAACTTAAGGTGATTTGAATTGAGATAATGACATCCAGTTGTCATGCCTTTTTAAATGAACTTAATTGTCAAAGATTTATAGTGAGAATATTTTTTTTTCCTTTTCTGCTTTAAGAAAACAAATTTCAGAAAACAGCAAAATTCTGTAAAGCAACTATCCTTCAATAAAAAATAAATTAATTAGAAAAAAACTACATATGCCTCTCTCTTTGAAAAGGACAGATGTCAATAAATAGATTCCCTGATGAAAACCAAAGGATTTATTTCTCCTCTAATACATTTATCCAAGGGTAATTCGTGGGAACGAGGATAACTCAGGGGATCCTAGGCTGGGTACATTTTGGATTCTAATACTAACCATGTCACTGACTTAAATATGGGTCTTATTTCTCATGTGTTTTAATCTCCCTGACTTTGAAAGGAAAATGAGAATTTCCCCCTTCCACCTACTGCTTTGAAAACCCAATAAAACATCACAAAAATAGATGTTTACAACTATACAAAATGTCATGATGGAAAACACAGTCTATACAATTAATAAGGTGGAGGGGCCTTTAATATGGACTTCATTGATAAAATAAAAGAAATACCATGCATTATTCATTGCATGCCATGTGTAATGATGTGCTAGATGATGGGATTGAGAAGTAAATAAGCCATTATATCCTCACTTCCCTCCAAAAAGAGCTCCTTGCTTAGTTGAGGCAGTAGACATATAGACCAGATTACACTCTTCATTCAGTGAACACTTGTAGAGTATATGTTATGTGTCAGATACTGTTTTAACCAGTAAGGATGCAACAGTAAGAATGGATATGAGTAATCCCTGCCCTCATTGGCTTCTAAACGGGTGAAACAAGCAAAAATCAAAATGAATAAATCTGTTTTTGTTGTTCAGTCACTAAGTTGGGCCTGACTCTTTGCAATCTCATTGACTGAGGCACACCAGGCTTCCTTATCCTTCACTATCTCCCAGAGTTTGCTCAAATTCTTGGCCATTGAGTCCACGATGCTATCTAGCTATCTCATCCTGTGTCACTCCCTTCATATGTTGCTTTTAGTCTTTCCCAGCACCAGGGTCTTTTTCAGTGAGTCAGCTGTTTGCATCTGACTTCAGTATTGGAGCTTCAGCACAGCCCTTCCATTGTGTATTCAGGGTTGATTTACTTTAGGGTTGATTGGTTTGAACTCCTTGTAGTCCAAGGGACTCCCAAGAATCTTCTTCAGCATTACAATTGGAAAGCATCGATTGTTTGGCGTTCAGTCTTCTTTATGGCCCAGCTCTCACAACTGTACATGACTACTGGAAAAAAAACAAAACAAAACATAACTTTGACTATGCAAGCCTTTGTTGACAAAGTGATGGCTCTGTTTTTTAATATGCTGTCTAGATTTGCCATCAACTGACCACAAAGTTCCTGCAAAACCAAGCTGATTGTGGTTAGGAGGTAACTAGACCACCTTCCAGGCAGAGACAAAAGAATGTGTTAAGGTTTGGAAATGAAGGATAGACATTTTCAAAGAAACACTGCTTCATCTTGGACCACAGTATATGAGATGTAGAATGGAATCCCTAGAGAGAAAGCCATAAAGGGAGTCTGGGATCATATGGAGACATTTAAAGGATTTGGATTCTACCTATGGGCAATAAATGGTGGTAAGCAAGAAAAAAAATTGGATACTCTTTACATTTTAGAAAAAAGATGCTTCTGCATAATGTTGGACGAAAGAAACAAGGAAGAAATTGAAGTCAAAAGTAGCAGATGGTAGACAGTCATAAAGATTTATTTGTAAGAGTTTCATTCATTTCAGTTCAGTTCAGTGACTCAGTCATGTCCGACTCTTTGCGACCCCATGGACTGCAGCACGCCAGGCCTCCCTGTGCATCACCAAATCCTGGCGCTTACTGAAACTCATGTCCATTGAGTCAGTGATGCCATCCAACCATCTCATCCTCTGTCATCCCCTTCTCCTCCTGCCTTCAATCTTTCCCAGCATCAGGGTCTTTTCCAATGAAGCAGTTCTTTGCATCAGGTGGCCAAAGTATTGGAGCTTCAGCATCAGTCCTTCCAATGAATATTCAGGGATTATTTCCTTTAGGATGGGACCGGTTTGATCTCCTTGCAGTCCAAGGGACTCTCAAGAGTCTTCTCCAGCACCACAGTTCAAAAGCATCAATTCTCCAACACTCAGCTTTCTTTATAGGCCAACTCACATTCATACATGACTACTGGGAAAAACATAGCTTTGACTAGATGAAACTTTGTTGGCAAAGTAATGTCTCTACTTTTTAATATGCTGTCTAGGTTGGTCATAGCTTTTCTCCCAAGGAGCAAGCATCTTTTAATTTCATGGCTACAGTCACCATCAGCAGTGATGTTGGAGCCCAAAAAATAAAGTCTCCTGCTGTTTCCATTTTTTCCCTATATATTTGCCATGAAGTGATAGGACAAAATGCCATGTTCTTAGTTTTCTGAATGTTGAGTTTTAAACCAGTTTTTTCACTCTCATCTTGCACTTTCATCAAGAGGCTCTTTAGTTCTTCTTCACTTTTTGCCATAAGGGTGGTGTCATCTGCATATCTGAGATTTATTCATTTAATCAATGTTTATTTGTCATGCATTCTGTATGAAAAACTGTGCTTGTCAATAGGAATGTCATATTGAGCCAAACAGACCCAGGGTAGACCCTTAGAAGGCTTGATGAGACAGTGTTCTCAGTAAGATAGGATGGTTATGGCTCAAGAAACAAAGTGATGCTTTGAGGACATATGGTGACACAATATAATATTAGTGTGACCAAGAGTATTGACCTGGGAATTGACAGGAAGTAACTGAGGGGAAAAAAAATCTTTTCAAGAGATGCTTAGAACACAGAATAAATACATTGTCTAGAAAAGAGAGAGAAATTATGGAAATAAGTCAACTGGTTCTTTTGCATCTCTACTCATTTAATTACAGGATGCTCCCACTCTCAATTTTTAGATACGTTAGCTCACAAGGCGATGTCTGCTAAAATTAACAAGCTCTGTTCTAAGAGTTTAGATACAAAATGTACTGAGACTTCTTTTCTAAAAGTTTCTTAACTAAAACCAAGTTCTACACAGAAGCTTAAGACTTGGGATGAATTTCTATATACAGTGAGAGAGAGGGAGAGAGACAGAACTTACTGTTCTAAGAATGGAAACCAAATAAATATAAATTTGTATTCCCATGTAAATTGCTTTTTTAGTAGGCAGAGATGGACAATAATAATAGTAAGAGTTAAATTGTGTACTTTATGATTATAGTGTATGATTTTGATGCTTTTAATTTGTGGTGCTGGAGAAGACTCTTGAGAGTCCCTTGGGCAGCAAGGAGATCAAACCAGTCAGTCCTAAAGGAAATCAATCCTGAATATTCATTGGAAGGACTGATGCTGAAGCTGAAACTCCAATACGTTGGCCACCTGATGCGAAGAACTGACTCACTGGGAAAGACCCTGATGCTGGGAAAGACTGAAGGCAAAAGGGGAAGAGAGCAGCAGAGGAAGAGACGGTTGGATGGCATCACCAACTCAATGGATATGAACTTGGGCAAACTTCAGGAAACAGTGAGGAACAGAGACCTGTGAGCTGCAGTCCATGGAGATGCAAAGAGTCAGACACGACTTAGCAACTGAACAACAACAACAATGATTATAAAATTATAGTGAAAACAGGAGAAGGTAATGGAAGACCAAGAACATGAGGGATTATATTTTAAATGTTGAGAAGCTGGTGTCAGAACAGACCCTGAAGGAAGTGAAAGGGTGTTTCACATGAATGTCTGAGAGCTGTCTAGACTGACAGAAAAGTTTTGTGGGCTCCATCTCTTTGGTTCAGAGAATGATGAGAAAACTAGTAAACCTGGAGCTGCATGAGTGAGGGAGGACCAGTAAAAGATAAAGACTGCACGGTGATGGAGGGGACTGATCACGTAGAATCTTATGAGCCTAGGATGGACTTTGGGTTTACCTTTGAATTTAGGGGCCATTTGAAAAATTTTAGAAGAGAAATGACATGGTGGATTTCAGCTTTAATTGCACTTCTATGGTCATTCTGTTGAGTATAGACTACAGGGGCAAGAGTGGAAGCCAGCAGATGAATTAGTGAAAAATATAATTATCTAAGGGCGTTGATGTATTAGATTTCCACAAACCTGGAACTCAGAAGTCTTAGCACCATAGACTTGTCAAGTGACTTTCAATTTGTTATTATTAATAACATCAAATCTGTGAAGCCTAGGATACATACCATGATAGATGTGGAAAAACTAATACCTCTTAAGAAATCTATGCATCCAGAAAAATAAGTTGGACTACACAAGTCAGCTAGAAATCACTACAACTGTTTACAGGTAACAAAAGTTATTTCAAAGTTGCCTAGATGTTTGTACATTTCCTTCTAGCTCTAATATTTTATGCAATCATGAAAGGAGATGCATTAATAAAATGGAGTCAAGTGATCTAAATTTTTAACCAGTATTTATTGCTTAATCATTTAGAGATCATCTAAACCAATATTTTATTCTATAGACAAAGATTTTTTTCACCTTGAAGATTGTATAATTCTTTTTTTTTTGCTTCATTAATCATCTTATTTTTTTCATTTATTTTTATTAGTTGGAGGCTAATTACTTTACAATATTGTAGTGGGTTTTGTCATACGTTGACATGAATCAGCCATGGATTTACATGTATTCCCCATCCCGATCCCCCCTCCCACCTCCCTCTCTACCCAATCCCTCTGAGTCTTCCCCGAATGGATAAGGAAGCTGTGGTACATATACACCATGGAATATTACTCAGCCATTAAAAAGAATTCATTTGAATCAGTTCTAAAGATTGTATAATTCTTGAATACAAGAAAAATTTAGGGAAAAGCTATGAAAACACAATAGTGGAGATTTGTTAAACTTATTAATTTGCCATAAAAAGACAGGTTGATTTCAATAGTACAATGTGTCATTCATTTTGAGAAAGAAACTTGTGTTTGCTATTGAAAGAGAAGTAATATAAAACCTAGTTCACAGGCATAACACAAAGTAGATGATCAAAAAATAATTTTCTCTTTACTTCCCTTTTTATAAAACCTTAAAATTAATGATCATATCAAAATCTAAAATGTGACAGCAAGGCATAGGGAATGGAACTTTTCCTCTTTCTTCTGTAACTGTTTTCTTCCATTCATATATGCTATCTTTGATATTTTTTTCTGAAAATATTTTGGATTGTTATGTGTATCAAGTAAGTTATGAATGCAAATTATAAGAAATCTTCAAATAATGTTGCCTAAACCAATACTTTGGCCCCCTGATGTGAACAAAGAACTGACTCATTGGAAAAGACCCTGATGCTGGGAAGACTGGAGGAGGGAGGAGAAGGGCATGACAGAGGATGAGATGGTTGGATGGCATCACCGACTCAATGGACATGAGTTTGAGTAAGCTTGGAGGCGTGGCATGCTGCAGTCTACGGGGTCACAAAGAGTTGGACCTGACTGAATAACTGAACTGGAAGCAAAAATAAAAGCTTACACTTTACACATAGAAGCCAACACTTCTATGATGCTAATGAAATCAGAGACCCAGGGTTATTCTTTCTTGTCCCTTTGTCATGTATAACTTCTATTCCCATGGTCACCTCCACAGTCCAAGGTGGCCAGAGCTCCAACCATTTCATCTGATTTCTGTCTAGCAAGAAGTGTGATGGGGTACAGGATTGGGGACAAAGGGTATGCATCTGTTTTTGGCATAAGATGGGTTCTCACATGGCATTTTCATTTTTACCCTTTGGCAAGAACTAAATCAGGTGACAAAATCCAGGTGTAAAAGCAGTAAGGGGATGGTTCAATTTCTCAGAATCTTTGTATTTAGCTAAAAAATGAGAAGTTCGATTAATTGAAGGAAAGAATGAGTACTGAAGAATAACTGAGAATCTCTACCAGTAAAATCAGTAATTGATACTTTAGTTTGGTCTCTCTTTGTTTACAGCCACTGATCATCTGATAGATGGTATAGCCAATGTATAACTGGAAAAAATCCTCAAATACACACCTGAAATTCATAGGGAAGCTCACTGAGTTGCATAGGCTGCTTGTAGAAGAGTTCTTCTTAAGAGAAAAAGAAATTACATGACAGAATCTAATGCACCAAGCCAAGTCCAGCCCAGAGTGCAGAAGGGAATCTGTGACTTGGCATATTAATTGGTGAACTGCAAGGAAAATCTGAAAAAAGAATTATGCCTAGAGACAGCAGCACTCAAATAGTTCCATTGAAACTAGTCAATAGCAGAAGTTCTCAAAGTTGTTGGTGTCTTTAAGATGTGGAGAATTCAGACCCATAACTTGACCAGAGTCCAACCATAGGCTGGCTTACTTCTAGTTAAACTTGATTTTTATTTCTATCAGGATCTCATTATGTAAATGAGAAAATATTATACCGAAAGGGCTTTTAATTTCTTGATTTCATAGTAAGTATGTGTATTTTAGGGAAAAGAGAGACAGGTTAGTCATCTTATGAGATTTGATGGGGAGGAGGACCATCTTTGATAATTTAAAGGAAATTTGTGGATTGTTGTTGTTCACTCTCTAAATTGTGTCTGACTCTTTGTGACCCCACGGACTGCAGCACACCAGGCTTCCCTGTCCATCACCATCTCCCAGAGCTTGCTCAACTCACGGCGATTGAGTCGATGATGCCATCCAACCGTCTCATTCTCTGTTTCCCCTTCCCCTCATGCCCTCAGTTTTTCCCAGCATCAAGGTCTTTTCTAGTGAATAGGGTCTTCACATCATGTTGTCAAAAGTTGAAGCTTCAGCTTCAGCATCAGTCCTTCCAGTGAATATTCAGGGTTGTTTTCCTTTAGCATTGACTGGTTTGATCTCCTTGCAGTCCAAGGGACTTTCAAGAATCTTCTCCAGCACTACAGTTTGAAAGCATCAATTCTTTGGCCCTCAGCCTTCTTTATGGTCTAACTCTCACATCCATACATGACTACTGGAAAAACCATAGCTTTGACTATACAGACCTTTACTGGCAAAGTGATGTTTCTGCTTTTTTAATACACTATCTAGGTTCATCATAGCTTTGATTTCAAGGAGCAAGCTTTTTTTTTTTTTTTTTTTTTAAATTTCATGGCTGCAGTCAGCATCCACAGTGATTTTGGAGCCGAAAAAACTGTCACCATTTCCACTTTATTCCCATCTTTCTGATTGCCATGAAGTGATGGACTAGATGCCATGATCTTAGTTTTTGGAATGTTGAGTTTTAAGCCAGCTTCTTCATTCTCCTCTTTCATGTTCATCACGAGGCTTTTTAGTTTCTCTCCACTTTTTGCCACTAGAGTGGTATCATCTGCATATCTGAGGTTATTGATATTTATCTCAGCAATCTTGATTCCAGCTTGTGATTCATCCAGAGTCACATTTTGCATGATGTATTCTGCATATAATTTAAATAATCAGAGTGGTAATATACAGCACTGATATACTCCTTTGCTAGTTTTGATTCAGTCTTTTTCCATGTCCAGTTCTAACTGTTGCTTCTTGACCCACGTACAGGTTTCTCAGGGGGTAGGTAGGTGGTCTGTATTCCCATCTCTTTAAGAATTTTCCACAGTTTATTTGTGATCCACACAGTCAAAAGCTTTAGCGTAGTTAGTGGAATCTATCTTTAACAGTCTATCTCTGCTTCTGAAAACTAAGCACTTTATCATCGTAATGTTCTGGGGTTTGGGCCTGGGCTGAGGGCAGCAGGGAGGTGAAAAATCTGAGTGGCATCTGAACCAGTGCTTTTAGAGGAATTAGGATGGAAGCATCTTGGATGGCTTGCCAGGGAGAGAATCAATCAAGAGGACAGAGTTAAGGAAAATTAAACATAGAGAAGATGGCTGTGAAACCAGATTCACAGCTATACAACCATTCTCCAATTTTACTGAAGCAAGAGTTGTATGGGGTGTTATAGAAACAGGTCATGGATTCCTGTGCCTTCTACCCACTTTCCCACCAGGGGCTTGAAATTAGCATCCTAACCAATCCCATAGGACGGATTATTAAGTGGGTTCCCTGAAAGCTATCTAAGGGGAAATTCCTACAAGAAAAATATGAAGATACCATTCTGGGGGGTCTTTAAACCACATCCGTGTGTGTTGTGTGTGTCCTTGGGAAAACAGCACGATATGTACCACTCTTTCCCTAATCATCTCACAGAAAATGAGGCAGAGCTAATTTCTGCTAATACATTTCATAGGTTGTCTGCTTAAATGAGAATTTAATATCATGCCTTCCAACGCACCAGTAAAAACTAAACAAAACAGAGGATCCATCAATTTGATAAACACTATGTCCTAAGTACTATTCTCATAGCTTATTTTATTCCAATATACTTCCTAAATTGCATTTATTAATATTATGCATAAGCTGCATTTTTAAAATCAAATAATGTACAAAGAAGTCAAGTGACATGCCCAAGTTGACCTTTAGTGAATGACAGTTTGATTCTCAGGCTTTCTCCCACTAACTAGGCTATCCTGCCTTCCCTCACAGTGTTCCTTGACACTAATAATTCTGATGGATTTACCTGGATGCTAAAGCTGATATTGTTACATGTTGTAGAAATGAATTAATTCACTAATGAAGCATGGCTTGAACTAATGTTAGCTGCTTTGCAACCATACAGGTGAATGTCAAGCTCCTTGGTGGGGAAAAATGAATAAAACAAAAATTAAAATTAACTCAGTGCTCAGTGCTATGGGCTAAGTCAGAGCGTGGTATGATGGTGAGATGGAGAAGGCTCACCCACCTACCTTGTGAGGCTTGGGAGTGAGTTGGAGAGGGAGAGTATCCCTGAGAAAGAACTCCCATGGCAGTTCGTGAAGGATGAGCATCAGCTAGCCAGGGATAGAGAGGATGGAGAAGCCACGGGGACTGGGTGTGCAAACGTGTGGGGGGATGAAAGAGCGCGGGTCATTGCTGCCACCACGTTGGGAGGGGCTGCAACCAGAGTTGAGGCAAAGAAGTGAAACCACGAAGAACTTTGCTATTCTTGTTAAGGCATCTTGACTTTGTCTTTAATGCTATGCAGAGATTTTTGAGTGCAGATTCAGACTGCAGAAAATTCAGTCTGACTACGTTGAGAAGCATGGCGTGAGAGTGAAGTCTGGCGGTTGTAGGCTGAGAGCAGTATATTGATAAAGTCAGGGTTAATAGATGAGAGCTCTCAGCAAAATTAAGTAAAGGATGATGAAGCTTTGAGTAGCGGTTGAGAAACTTTTAATAGGGGAATAGACTAAACAGGGTTTCCCCAAATGTTTCAGTAAAATGGTTCTTTGATGAAGCTAATACAAAAATGGTGACCATTCAGTACTTTAAATCTTTAAAGGTGCCATCAAAACCTAAAATTATGAAATATGCTAAATTTGCCTGATGTGAGTTCAGTTCAGTCGCTCAGTCGTGTCCGACTCTTTGCAACCCATGGACTGCAGCATGCCAGCCTCGCTGTCCATCGCCAGCTCCCGGAGCTTACTCAGACTCATGTCGATTGAGTCCATGCTGCCATCCAACCATCTCATCCTCTGTCGTCCCCTTCTCCTCCCTTCCTCAATCTTTTCCAGGGTCAGAGTCTTTTCCAATGAGTCAGTTCTTCACATCAGGTGGCAAAAATATTGGAGTTTCAGCTTCAGCATCATTCCTTCCAATGAATATTCAGGACTGATTTCCTTTAGGATGGACTGGTTGGATCTCCTTGCAGTCCAAGGGATTCTCAAGAATATTCTCCAACACCACAGTTCAAAAGCATCAATTCTTTGGCGCTCAGCTTTCTTTATGATCCAGCTCTCACATCCATACATGACTACTGGAAAAACTGTAGCTTTGACTATACAGACCTTTGTCAGCAAAATAATATGTCTGTGCTTTTTAATATGCTGTCTAGTTTGAATACAGCTTTTCTTCCAAGGAGCAAGCATCTTTTAATTTCATGGCTGCAGTCACTATCTGCAGTGATTTTGGAGCCCCCCCACCCCGAAAAAATAGTCTCTCACTGTATTCATTATTTCCCCATCTATTTGCTATAAAGTGATGGGACTGGATGCCATGATCTTCATTTTTTGAATGAGTTTTAAGCCAGATTTTTCACTCTCTTTCAGCTTCATCAAGAAGCTCTTTAGTTCCTCTTGTCTTTCTGCCTTAAGGGTGGTGTCATCTGCGTGTCTGAGGTTTCTCCCGGCAATCTTGATTCCACCTTGTGCTTCATCTAGTCTGACATTTCTCATGATGTACTCTGCATATAAGTTAAATAATCAGGGTGACAATATACAGCCTTGACGTAATCCTTTCCCAGTTAGGAACCAGTCTGTTGTTCCATGTCCTATTCTAACTGTTGCATCTTGACCTGCATACAGATTTCTCAGGAGGCAGGTAAGATGGTCTTGTATTCCCATCTCTTGAAGAATTTTCTGCAGTTTATTGTGAGCCACACAGTCAAAGGCTCTGGCATAGTCAATAAAGCAGAAGTAGATGTTTTTCTGGAACTCTCTTGCTTTTTCTATTAGTCAATGGATATTGGATTTTGTAGCATGATGTAATATTCTCCAAATGTAGAAACCCCAGAATATTTTCTTTTTCTTTTCTTGCTTCTCCTCCTCCTCCTCCTTTTTGGGAGTAACACCTATTAATATCCCACAAAGCATATACTCAATGGAATACAATTAGTTGAAAATCTAGCCTCAAGAGAAACTTAAACATTAAAATCTTAGTACTTGATGACTCTCCATGTGTTGGGGAAGTTAGTGAACAATAATGATAGTCTTTATGGAAACTGACAACACAAGAAGTAAATTTTGTTGTTATGGGGCAAAGGGGAAATCAGTTTTTAACTTAATGAATTTAAGAGGCTTGAGCAATTAGATAATTGGATACAGTTGTGTCTGCTAGGTGTTCAAAATATTTTATTTCCATTTCAATGACTAACAAAATCTACCTGCCTACATTTATACACAAATGCATGTATTTCTATACAAATTTATATAATTTATACAAATTTATACACAAATTCATATGTATTTATCTGAAGTAGATACTATATATTATTAATGATTATTAAATATGCATCTATAAAGGATCAGTTCCTTTAGTAAGTTGTTTCTTTTCTTGACACTGTTTATATGTACACACATACACACACACAGCACATGCAATCTTGATAAAAGTATTTTTTTTTATTTGAACTTGAGTAAATTAAAACTGAATGCCCTCAAGTTAAATTTTGGAAAATTCATATAATAAAGTGGTTTCTCCTCAATAAAACATTGAAGAGGCATTTTGCAGTGGTAAATAAAAAAAAAAATGCTATTTATTCCCATTCATATCACTCGGAAAGAGCACCGTAGTTTGTCAAGTGATGTCAACCATGAAAAATTCCAATTCTGAAGAGTCATCTTTTGAGAAAGATAAAGGTAATGGAAATATTGGCTCAAAATTGAAATGCAACTAAATTCCATAACATTAATGAGATATATATCAACAGAAAGAGGTTTCACCTGAGTAATCCTAAGTGAACGGGTCAAATTTCTCAGGCAGATTAAATGTAACTTTAGAGCTTTTCTTGGAGCAAAAATTACACATATTTGTTTAGGAAACTGTAGGCAATATAATTCAGTCTAGAGTCACACACATTTTAAAGTATAAAAGATAAGGAAGAATAAGCAAAACAGTGATCATGTGCTTGGAATAAGCTCGTTTCATAATCAAGAGTAGAGAAACTTGAAGATTTTAGACTTAAAGGCTGACGTTTCGTGTGCCGGATGCTCTTTCAAAGCCCTCCTGTTCCCTTCTTTCTGCCTGCTCTTGTTGCCTCTACGTTCAGTGCATATGCTCAGGTTTAGAGAAAGAATTTGGATAACTAGGAAAGGAAATCTTTAAAGACCATTAGTTCAGCAATGAGGCTTTTGCACAGATGTTCAGAAAAATTGACAAAGGGCAAAGTTTAAACAGGAGATCTTTGGAGAAACAAATGGGAAGTTACATGAAACATTTTATATTTGAATAAATTCTGAAATATTCACATTTATTTTCCATTAATAGGTAAGCTATACTTATTATAAAACCTAAAAGCATTAGGTTAAGTGCCATTTTATTGGTTATTAAACCAGTCTGAGCTACTTTATCAAATTTTATATATCTAAGTATAATTAAATTTGTAAAACAGTAGCTTTCATTTGTATAATTTTAAGAAGAGTGTCTATTTTTTTTTTTTTGACAAATTCATAGACCTAATCATAGATACAGTTAAGTACCAGAAAACACAATATATCCACTGACAGGGACGTGGCTTCTAATCACAGATTTTTCACTCACTTGCATCTGTCATAGGTCCCACGTTGAACTCTGGGCTGTTTTTCCCATCTACAAAACTGGGAGTGTGGGTCAGCAGAGGTCTTCTCTCCTGGTTCTGCATGGGAAGAATCTAGGGATTTTTAGAAAAATGCAAATTTCCAGAAACCTCCTTCACTGATTCAGGTGAGTCTGGACACCTGTTTTTAAAGTAATTGCCCCGTATTATTTAACCAGTAACTGAATTTAAAGGATGCTTGGTTCAGAAGAATTGTCACACTTTGCAAAATTCTACTGTGTGCCTGTACACTCGGTCATGCCCGACTCTTTGTGACCCCATGGACTGTAGCCCACCGGATTCCTCTGTCCATGGGATTCTCCAGGCGAGAATACTAAAGCGGATTGCTATTTCCTCCTCCAGGGGATCTTCCCGACTCAAGGATCGAACCCGCGACTCTGGCGTCGCCTGCATTTCAGGCGAATTCTTTACCACTGAGTATTTAAAGTTTTAACATTTTGAAAAAGGGAGGGAGTAAACAAAGCATTCTTTCTAATTTACGTACCTGATGCTTTGTACAAAATGAATTGGCCTTGCTTAGAATTAATTCCCCAAATTTGACTAGTTACAGAGGTTAAAGCTTATAGTTGGTTTCAGGATGGAAGGTCCTGCTCGTTACCTGTTCTGGAAGCGCAGTGGGAATACAAACAGACATCCTTCATCCAAGTATCTTGACCCTGACAGCCTGTGTAGTTGCAGGCATAAATTATTATAGCCTGATTAACAATAGTTTGGCAATATATGCTAAAAGATTTTAAGTGTCCGTACTGTGTGAGAGAGTAATTTGACCTCTTTGAATTTAAACTAAGGAAACAATTAGGCTAGAACATGATGAAGAGGTACAATATTGAAATTTTTTCCTTTTTTCTTTTTTTTAACAGGCATTAAATGAAACACAAAACACGACTTTAATCATTGTTTCTCAAATAACCTGGGAAACTTGGTTAAAAAGAAATATTCTTAAGACACTTTCCTAGAGATTCTAACGTAGTACATCTAGAATAGGGATATATCACTGTATACTTTTAAGCAGTTCTCCAGGTGATTTTTATGATATGGTAAATTTGAGAATCATTACGTTTGGTAACTGATATTAAGAAATAGAATGCCTATAACAATTAGAAGAGTGGTGTATACATTTATATTTTCATGAAAAGTTATAAGGCTATATACCAGGTTTTGTAAATTGTTAGCTTATATAAGTGTAGTGAGAATCTGTTTTTGTTAAATAAGATATCAGTGTATTGCAAAAGTTCAGAAGAATTTAGTAACGTCATCTCTGATAGAGGAAAGGGAGATTTTTTGCTTTTCTTTCCATCCTATTTATCTCCATAAATTTAATTTTTCAACAATAAACATTCATTGCTGTTGTCATTTTTTAAATTAAGAGAGGGAAAGGATCCAAAGAAAAGGAGTGCTGGACGGGCATCTTGTACTGCTCTACAGATTGAGGAGAGGCATTAACTCTGAGTCTCATTGAAAGCAGGGTAGTGGGACCCAGGGCAGAGGTGCCTCCAGGTCCCCTGCCACCCAGGAGCCTGCTGCAGGCAGGCCCGCCCTGATTCTCCCACTTAACATTCGTGTGCTCCCCTGGAGGGTCAACTCTGGCTGTGTCTGAAAATGCTTTTCCAGGAGCAGTTGGAAAAGGATCCTATGCCATCAAAATAATAAGTTCCAGCTCTGTTTCCACTAAATGACCACTTTCAGTAAAGATTTGTATCCCAAGTGAATTTAATTCTTGTACATTAGTAAATATATCTAAAAATATATATACTTAGCCCTTTGCCTTTTAAGACTATTTCTATTTGTTTGGACCTGAGTGGAGACAGAGAACAGATGAACCTCAGTCCTACACAAAATGACCCTTCTTAAAAAGATTCAACAGAATTGGGCTTATAGTCAGTTTCAACTGAACATTTCTTTCCTCTAGGAAGAATAGAAAGAAGCTTATTTGCATTAAAAAAGCAAGGCGTTGATGGATTTTATTTTCTGCAGCCACTTTTTTTTTTTTTTTAAATATACAGAGCTACGCCCAAGAAAATGTAAAGATGAGTGAAACCCTTCTGAAATGCATCTGCTGTAAACCAAACTATTTCGGCAAGTTGCTTTTAGGGTGCTGAGATTAACCACATATACCTTTGTGAAATGCTTTGAAGATAAAAAGCATTTTCTAAAAGCTCAGTATTATTATTCTAATTATTATTCCTTTTAAGCATTCATTAAAAAAAGTATACATTTTATCCAGCTTAGTAGCATTTATTTTCATCTTTTTTTTTTTTTGAATACAAAAAAGCAGGTGATTCCATCTTAAAGTATGTCCTTGCTCTCTGCATGGAATTTCACAATTGCTTAGAATTTTACATAATTTGTAGGCATTCCATCTAGGCTTGAGGGCTATTATGAGTCTAGCTTCTGTTGTAAATTTACAGTTTGTGACTCATCAATTTTATTGAAATAGCTCAGATTCTTTGGAAGTTTTCTACATAGTGATTTTCTGGAGTCAGTTCAGTTCAGTTGCTCGGTCGTGTCCAACTCTTTGTGACCCCATGGACTTCAGCACGACAGGCTTCCCTGTCCATCACCAATTCCAGGAGCCTACTCAAACTCATGTCCACTGAGTCAGTGATGCCATCCAACCATCTCATCCTCTGTCATCCCTTTCTCCTCCTGGCTTCAATCTTTCCCAGCATCAGGGTCTTTTCACATGAGTCAGCTCTTCTCATCAGGAAGCCAAAGTATTGGAGTGTCAGCTTCAACATCAGTCCTTCCAGTGAACACCCAGGACTGATCTCCTTTAAGATGGACTGGTTGGATCTCCTTGAAATCCGAGGGACTCTCAAGAGTCTTCTCCAACATCACAGTTCAAAAGCAATAATTCTTAGGCACTAAGCTTTCTTTATAGCCCACCTCTCACATCCATACATGACTACTGGAAAAATCATAGATTTAACTAGATGGACCTTTGTTGGCAAAGTAATGCCTCTGCTTTTTAATATGTTGTCTAAGTTTGTCATGGCTTTTCTTCCAAGGAACGAGCATCTTTTAATTTCATGGCTGGTCACCATCTATTTGCCATAAAGTGATGGGACCAGATGCCATGATCTTAGTTTTCTGAATGTTGAGTTTTAAGCCAATTTTTTCAGTCTCTTCTTTCACTTTTTATCAAGAGGCTCTTTAGTTCTTCATTTTCTGCCATAAGGGTGGTGTCATCTGCATATCTGAGGTTATTGACATTTCTCCCAGCAATGTTCATTACAGCTTGAGCTTCATCCAGCCAGGCATTTTGTATGATGTAATTTGCATATCATTTAAATAACCAGAGTGGCAATATACAGCCTTGATGTACTCCTTCCCCAATTTGATACCAGTCTGTTGTTCCATATCCAGTTCTAACTGTTGCTTCCTGACCTGCATACAGATTTCTCAGGAGACAGGTCAGGTGGTCTTGTATTCTCATCTCTTGAAGAATTTTCCACAGTTTGTTGTGATCTACACAGTCAAAGCCTTTGGCGTTGTTGATAAAGCAAAAGTAGCTGTTTTTCTGGAACTTTCTTGCTTTTTTGATGATCCAGCAGATGTTGGCAATTTGGTCTCTGGTTCCTCTTCCTTTTGTAAATGTAGCTTGAACATCTGGAAGTTCATAGTTCACGTACTGTTGAAGCCTGTCTTGGAGAATTTTGAGCATTACTTTGCTAGCGTGTGAGATGAGTTCAATTCTATGGTAGTTCAAACATTCTTTGGCATTGCCTTTCTTTGGGAATGAAATGAAAACTGACCTTTGGCAGTCCTGTGGCCACTTCTGAGTTTTCCAGCTGGCATATTGAGTGCAGCACTTTCACAGTATCATCTTTTAGGATTTGAAAGAGCTTAACTGTAATTCCATCATCTCCACTAGCTTTGTTCATAGTGATGCTTCCTAAGGCCCACTTGACTTTGCCTTTCAGGATGTCTGGCTCTAGGTGAGTGATCACACCATCATGATTATCTGGGTCATGAAGATCTTTTTTGTATAGTTCTTCTGTGTATTCTTGTCATCTCTTCTTAATATTTTCTTTTTCTGTCAAGTCCATACCATTTCTGTCCTTTATTGAGCCCATCTTTGCATGAAATATTCCCTTGGTATCTCTAATTTTCTTGAAGAGATCTCTAGTCTTTCTCATTCTATTGTTTTCCTCTATTTCTTTGCAGTGATCTCTGAGGAAGGCTTTCTTTTCTCTCTTTGCTATTCCTTGGAACCTGCATTCAAACAGGAATATCTTTCCTTTTCTTCTTTTCCTTTAGCTTCTCTTATTTTCTCAGCTATTTGTAAGGCCTTCTCAGACAACCATTTTGCCTTTTTGCATTTCTTTTTCTTGGGGATTGCATTGATCACTGCCTCCTGTAAAATGTCAGGAACCTCTGTCCATAGTTCTTCAGGCACTCTATCAGATCTAATCCCTTCAATGTATTTGTCACTTCCACTGTATAATTGTAGGGGATTTGATTTAGGTCATACCTGAATGGTTTAGTGGATTTCCCTACTTCAATTTAAGTCTGAATTTGGCAATAAGAAGTTTATGATCTGAGCCACAGTCAGCTCCCAGTCTTGTTTTTGCTGACTGTACAGAGCTTCTCCATCTTTGGCTGCAAAGAATATAATCAATCTGATTTTAGTATTGACTATCTGGTGATGTCCATGTGTAGAATCTTCTCTTGTGTTGTTGGAAGAGGGTTTTGCTCTGACCAGTGCATTCTCTTGGCAAAACTCTGTTAGCCTTTGCCCTGCTTCATTCTGTAGTCCAGGGCCATATTTGCCTGTTACTCCAGGTACCTCTTGACTTCCCACTTTTGCATTCCAGTCCCCTATAATAAAGAGGACATCTTTTTGGGGTGTTAGTTCTAGAAGATTTTGTACGTCTTCATAGAATTGTCCTACTTCAGCTTCTTCAGCATTACTGGTTGGTGCATAGATTTGGATTATTGTGATACTGAATAGTTTGTCTTGGAAATGAAAGGGGATCATTTTGTTGTTTTTGAGATTGCATCCAAGTACTGCATTTTGGACTCTTGTGTTGACTATGATGGCTACTCCTTTTCTTCTAAGGGTTCTTGCCCACAGTAGTACATATAATGTTCATCTCTGTTAAATTCAAGTATTGAAATGAAAAGTGTCTGTGTCAACTGAAGGTAATATTGTCAACATGATCATTGGTCTTGAAATCACCAAATGAGTACAGTAAATACAGAGATTAATCATGGCCATGAATCAATAGTAGGGGAGGGTAAGCAAGTTAAATCCATACCAAAAGTTTCCAGTAGAATTATGTAGTAGCACCAACTACAATAGTCTCACCAAGGCAGTAGCCTAGGCTTTTTTAAGTTCACAGTGATTTCACCCTCCAGGTATGATTATATGTAATAAATTATTTTGCTCAAGATTCCACTCATCATTCAAAATAAAAGTCTATTTTAAAGAAAGCCGTAGAATGCAAACAACCTAAGGATATTCCAGTGACTCTGCCTATAAAATTCCTGATGCACTGGATCATTTTGTTTCTCTCTAACATCTATCTCATCTCAAGAATCTTAGGAAGTACCTCTGCTAGGACACATCTGTGCATTTCTCATGTGACTGGGACAGGTTCCATTGCATTACATCGTGGATCAAAGTGTTAATTGGTAGTCAAGCAAAGAAGGAAAGGGAATAACAGGCTTACTTTGATAATGTAGCTTCTCATATGTGCAAGCTAATAAAGAACGGCTAGCAGTGAGATGCCAGGAGAAAGAAACCAGGGCCGTTGTGGACCATTCCTAGACATAGTGATTCTGCACACTTTTCTTCTTTCTAATGTTCACTGAATACATGCTTGTTAGTAACAGACATGTGCTTGCAGAGTGCCAAGAACTGAAAGATTCAGTGTTCTATTTCCAGTCTGGACAGTGAAGGAGACACACACATTACACATGTGTTTGCATACACATACATGCACACACATGAGTAACTATCATGAACTATATTGAGTTTTACAACTGAGACATAGGCATGGCCTATTGCTCTTCAGGAGACTAGGGAAGACTTCAGGAGAACTAATATTTTGCTTAGGTTTTAAAATGCTGGAGAAGAGATTTTTGGTTTTGTTTTAAGCTTTTCATTTCAAGCCTTTCTTATGCATTACATTTTCTCTAAATTCATGCTTGATGATTTACATGGGTGGGTACATTTACATTTCATGCTTGATGAATTTAGAGACAATGTACCCACCCATGTAAATACCATCATGATCAGAATGCTAAACATTACCAGCATCCCATGACTCAAAAATTATTTTGCAAAACTTTCCCTTTCTCCAAAAGGTACCCCCAATCTTACTTCAAAATTTTTTCAGGTAGAGAATAAAAGAATCTAGGCAGAGAAAATGAAGCTATGTATTTGGAATAATGGGTCCTTAATGTATATGTATGGGTGGAATAATCTATGCACTTGAGAAGTTTGGAAAAAGTCTGAAAGCAGTGCTTAGAATTTTCTTAATTAATTTATTATTTTAATTTATTGCATGGTGATGTGAAGAACTGGCTCATTTGAAAAGACCCTGATGCTGGGAAAGATTGAAGGAAGAAGGAGAAGGGGACGACAGAGGATGAGATGGTTGGATGGCATCACTGTCTCAATGGACATGAATTTGAGTAAACTATGGCAGTTGGTGATGGACAGGGAGGCCTGGTGAGCTGCAGTCCATGCGGTCGCAAAGTGTTGGACGTGACTGAGCAACTGGACTGAACTGATCATGTAGGGAAATTAATTTAATTTTGTGTATACTTCTATGAATTTTAATACATGTATAGATTCATATTAAATCATCATCAAAATTAGGATCTAAAACAGTTTCATCATCTCCCAAAACTTTCCTTGTGCTATCACTTTATATTCATATCTTCTCCCTCCCTCCAAACTCTATGAACCAATGATGAGTTCCTCATTACTTATACTTTGATCTTTTCAAGAATGACATAGAAGAGGAATCATGCAGTATGTAACATTTGAGCATAATGCATTTGGGATTCATCCAAGCTGTTGTGTCTCAGCAGTTCATTCTTTTTAAACGCTGATTGGTATTTCACCTTATGGATGTACACAGATTGTTCATCCATTCACTTGCGGTAGTCAAATTGGATTGTTTCCAGTTTGGGGAGATTATGAATAGAGTTGGCATAAACAGTCTTGTACAGGTTTTCATGTGAACATAAAATTTTATTTCTCTAGGATAAATACATAAGAGTGGGATTGTTGGGTCCTGTTTACATTTGTTTAACTTTATAGAAACTGTCAAACACTTGTGCAGTGATTTTGTCAGATAGCTTCATGTATTTGGAACTTCTGATATGAAACACGAACACATTTATTGTTTGTGACTATTTTGTCCTTTTGTGAATTGAGTCCTTTATAATGCTGCAATAATCCCTCTCTGGTTCTAGTAATAGCCCTTGTTCTGAAGTCTAATTTGTTTGACATTAATGTAGCCACTGAAAATTTTAATGAGAATCTGCATGGTATGTATTTTCTATCCTTTCATTTTTATCCTAGTATATAATTGTATCAGTGAGTTTCTTGTATACAAAAATATAATGGAACCATTTTAATCCTTTCTGTCACCTTCTCTCTTTTAATTGATATGTTTAGATCATTTACATTTAATGTAATATTTGATATGTTTGGATTGAGGGGTGCCATTTTACTACTTGTTTTTCTCTTAGTACTCTATGTTTTTTCATCCTCATGCTTTTCTGGGGGTTATTTGAACTTTTTGTATTTTATTTTAGTTTTTTAGTAATTTTTGTACTTCATCTCTTTGAATAGTTATTTTTGTGGTCTCTCTAGATTATAATATGAAAATCATACTTTCCATATTCTGCTTAGAATCACTGTTTAACCATTTAAAGTGGAATGTAAAAATCTTATATAGTCTGTTTTTTTAATTATTTTCTCTCCTTTATGCTACAGTGGTCTCATATATGACATATATGTAGATTATAAATTCCATGAGTAAATATTTTCACCTTTACTTGCAACTGTCAATCAAATTTTAAGGAATTTAAGAGAATAAGAATAATTTATCAGATTTACCCAGATACTCAACCATTTCCGCTTCTCTTCTTTCTTTTCTGAGGTTTCAATTTTCTTCTGGAATCACTACCCTACTGTTTGAAGAAATTCCTCTATCAATTATTTTTGGTCATGTCTTGTGGCAATGAACTCTCTTTTCACCTTTATTTCCAAGGGATATTTTTACATAATATTGAATTCTAGGTTTATTTTTATTTAATTTCAATTCAGCCCTTTATACATGTCATGCTATTTCCTTCACTCATGGTTTTTTATAAGAAAACCCCTGATATTCAAATTATTTTCCCCATATAGATGTTGCCTTTTTTTCTGGTTATTTTCAAGATTTTTTCCTGTCTTTAGTTTTCAATGGTTTGATTATGATGTGATGAAAAGCTTTCCTTGTAACACTTATTATCTGTTCCATATATTTTACCACCTGACTACTTATTATCTTGCATTGCTCTGCAGTTGTTTCCTGAACAGAAATTTTGTGTTTTTAGTCATATTTCAAATATTTGAGAACAAAGACCAGAACTTTGTTTTCTTATTTTCTTTTTTTTTTCCCATTTATTTTTACTAGTTGGAGGCTAATTACTTTACAATATTATAGGGTTTTTTGCCATACATTGACATGACTCAGCCATGGATTTACATGTGTTCCCCATCCCAATCCCTCCTCCTGCCTCCTTTTTTCTGCAGCACACAGCAATTACTCTGTAGAGGTCTCTCCCTTGAAAATGAATTAACAGAATGTTTTTCGACAACAAGATATAATAACAGAATGTGGTATATGAGAATGTGTCTTGGCCAAGAGAGGAGGAAGCATTTAACTTTAACTGAAGCCAGGGTGGGCTGAGAAAACACCCAACATTAAGTCAGGCAGGCAAGTGTTGATGGCAGGGAGAGATAACAAAGCTTAAGTGTGAATCAAGCTGAAATAGATGTTAGAACATTCTCTATGGAACAGAGGTTTTCTCTGGCTATTCAAGGACAATTAGTCTTTGCTGCAAAGATCAAAGAAACCTAAGACTGTGGCTACAGATACTAAACAGGCAACACACTGACCACTTACATTTCAATTTATAGAGATTATCAGAGAAAATCCATCTCTCTTTAGTTATTCTCAGAGATTATAGATACATTAGCAGGGTCATCTTGGAACAGGAAAGAAAAACTGGAATATGTATGTTCACATTATAAACTAAAGCTCTATGATTCAACCTTCAAAATCTCTGCTTCTTTAAATACCATTGAAGCCAAATGTGCAATCATTTGTCCATGTTTCTAGCATTCTGAATTTACCCATCCTAGCGTTTACTTGATTGCACTGTTTTCTATGTGTCTATGTCATATGGTCAAGAATCAGATCTTATTTTACCTTTTAACCTTAATATATAGCACAGTAACTGGTACTAATCAATTAATATATATTCAACAAATATTTATTGAGAAAAAGAACATTCTAGAGAATTCATTAAGAATTCCATGCTCAAGAAGGAGAGCAATGAGGTTTAGTTGAAATGAAATTTATTTTAGGATATAGCTGTATATAAATAAAAACATGCAAAAGTAATAATAGTAATATAATCAGAGCACTTATCAAATAGCTATAAATTATCCTTTACTGATTACTGAACATAATGAAAATAATTATGTTAAAAGAGTTACATTTTCATCACTCATATTAAGAAAAAGGAGTAAGTCATTGTGAGTTAAGTAAGGAATTGAAGTATAAATTTTAGCTACCATTGAGAATCACCTACCATTAAAGACAGTAAATATAGTTTTTACACTCTATAGTCAGACTATATGAGTTCAGTTTCTAACTCCACTATATACTAACAGCATGACTTTAAATGATGCCATGCTGAAAGAAAAACACTCAAATTGTTTTTCTCTCAACACATTTTCCATATTCTCCTCTCAATACTGTATATTGCCACCTTACTTATTTAACTTATATGCAGAGTATAGTATAGTGTTATTTGCTCAGTCGTGTCTGACTCTTTGCACCCCCATGGACTGCAGCACTCCAGGCTCCTCTGTTCACGGAATTTTCCAGGCAAGAATACCGGAGTGGGTTTCCATTTCCGTCTCCAGGGGATCTTCCTGACCCAGGGATCAAACCCAGGTCTCCCTCATTGCAGGCAGAGTCTTTACCATCTGAGTCACCAGGGGAGCATATGCAGAGAACATCCTGAGAAATGCCAGGCTGGATGCATCACCAGCTGGAACTGAGATTGTCAGGAGAAATATCAACAGCCTTGGATATGCAGACAATACAACTTTAAAGGCAGAAATCAAAGAGGAACTAAAGAGCCTCTTGCTGAAGGTGAAAGAGGAGATTGAAAAAGCTGACACAAATTTCAGTTTTCAAAAAATTAAGATCATGGCATCTGGTCCATCGCTTCATGGCAAATAGATGGGGAAAAAGTGGAAACAGTGACAGATTTTATTGTCTTGGGCTCCAACGGCACTGCAAATTGTGACTTCAGCCACAGAATTAAAACACTCTTGCCCCTTACAAAAAAAGCTATGACAAATCTATACAATGTATTAAAAAGCAAAGATATCACTTTGCTGACAAAGTCCATATAGTCAAATGTATGGTTTTTCCAATAGTCATGTATGGATATGAGTGTTGGACCATCGAGAAGGCTGAGTGCCAAAGAATTGATGCTTTCGAACTGTGGCGCTGGAGAAGACTCTTGAGAGTTTCTTGGACTGCAAGGAAATGAAACCAGTCCATCCTAAAGAGAATCAACTCTGAATATTCACTGGAAGGACTGATGCTGAAGCTGAAATTCTTTGGCCACCTGATGTGAAGAGCTGACCCATTAGAAGAGACCCTGATGCTGGGAGATTGAGGATAAAAGGAGAAGGGAGTGGCAGAGAATAAAATGGTTGGATGGCATAACTGACTCAGTGGACATGAGTTTGACCGAACTCTGGGAGTTACTAAAGAACAGGGAAGCTTGTCACACTGTAGATAACGGGGTGACAAAGAGTCAGACATGACTGAGCGACTGAGCAACACCAACTCTCAGTACTCTGGCCACTGACTATGTGGGGGTTTCCCCGTGGCAAGCGTTTCTCTACGTCTCATTATATAACAACTGAGTGTCCTACAATTCAACTCAATTCCAATACTACCTACCTTGAGATCTCACATTTTCAGGGCTCAGTCCCACAAGGCATCCATGCCTCCACCCCACCCTCAGATACCAATCACAGTTAGCAGATCCTTTGGTAACCCACAGCTTTTGTCTGAATTGGATATGAATCAGATGTTCCTGCAATTCCCTTATCAGGTTCTATAATTTGCTGGAATGACTCACTCAAGTCCAGATGGCTCACCAAACTCAGGAAGATAGTTTACTTATTTTATCACCTCTTTATTATAAAAAGATATAACTCGACATTTTGACATAAATGGTGGCAATCTTTTTTTGGATATATATCTCCAAAACAAAGGAAATAAATGCAAAAATAAACAATGGACCCAATTAAACATAAAAGCTTCTGCACAACAAAGGGAGCCATAGATAAAAAGAAAAGACAACTTACTGAATAGAAGAAAATATTTTCAAATGATATGACTGATGAGTTAATATCCAAAATATATAAAGAACTCATGTGTGTCGGGGGTGGGTGTGTGTTCAGACATGTCTGACTCTTTGAGGCCCCATGGACTATAGCCCACCAGTCTTCTCTGTCCATGGAATTCTCCAGGCAAGAATCCTGGAGTGGGTTGCCATTTCTTACGCCAGGGGATCTTCCTAACCCAGGGATCAAACACATGTCTCCTGTGTCTCCTGCATTGGCAGGCAGGTTCTTTACCAATAGTGCCATCTGGAAAGCCCAAAAGCTCATACAACTCAACACAACCAATTAAAAATGTGGACAGAAGACCTGATTATTTTTTCAAATAAGACATGCAAATGGCCAATGGGCACATGGAAAGATGCTCAATACTGCTAATCAGAGAAATGCAAATTAAACCACAATGAGATATTACTTCACACCTGTCACAATGGCTATCATCAAAAAGAACACAGATAACAAATATTGAGAATGTGGAGAAAAGGGAACCCTAGTGCACTGTTAGTAAGAGGGTAAATTAGTGTAGCCATTATGAAAAGCAGTATGGAGGTTTCTCAAAAAAATAAAATTAGAGCTACCATATGATCAAGCAGTTCCACTTCTGGGTGTATATCTGGAAAAAAAAACACTAATTCAAAAAGCTCCCCAATGTTCATAGCACCATTATTTATGATTGTCAATATACAGATGAATGGCTAAAGAAGATAAGATATAAATATATTAATACAGTGGAATACTACTCAGGCACAAAAAGAATGAAAATTTTGCCATTTGCAACAACATGAATGGATCTGGAATGTATTATACTAAATGGAATAAGTCAGACAGACAAAGACAAATACTGTATGATATCACTTATATGTGGAATTTAAAAAAACACAACCACCCAGTGAATATAACTAGAAAGAAATAGGCTCACAGATAAGAAAAACAAACTAGTGGTTACCAGTAGGGAGAGGGGAGGGAAGTGGCCAAACAGGTGAAAAGGATTAAGAGGTACAAACTGTTATGTATAATATAAATAAGCTCCAAGGATGTATTGTACAATGCAGAGAATATAGCTAATAGGTTGTAATAACTCTGAGTGGAATATAACCTTTAAAACTAGTGACTTAGTATATTGTACACTTTTATGTTACCTGTAACATAAAATATTGCACATCAACTATGCTTCCATTAAAAAAGAAACAAAAAATTTTAAATATAAATATTTGGAAAAAAACATGATACAACTCAGGAAGAGCCAGATGGAAGAAACGCATGAGGCAAAGTATGGGGAAGGGACACAGCGTGTCCATGTCCTCTCCAGACAACCCTACCTCCAAGCAATTCCCCTGCTCACCAACCTAGAAGCTTTTATTTTCTTCAGTCACTAAGTAGTATCCTACTCTTTGTGACCCCATGGACTGCAGCACGCCAGGCTTCCCCGTCTTTCTCCATCTCCTGTAGTTTGTTCAGATTCATGGCCCTTGAGTCAGTGATGCAATCTAGGCATCTTATCCTCCACTGCTCCCTTCTTGCCCTCAATCTTTCCCAGAATCAGGGTCTTCTCCAATGAGTTGGCTCTTCGTATTAAGTGGCCAAAGTACTGGAGCTTCAGCTTCAGCATCAGTTTTTCCAATGAAGCTTTTTATATCCTGTCATTTAGGATTTTTACCGTGGTTTAATTTTTAGGTATGACTGACTAAACCATTGGCCATTGGTGATTAATTCAAACTCCAGATTTTCTCCTCTCCTAGAAGTTGGAAGAGGGGGTAAAGCAAGTTCCAACTCTATAATCACTCATTAGTTTCCCTGACACCCAATCCAGGTGTGAAGCTATCCAGGAACCCATAGCTAGCAGTCAATTCCTTAACATACAAAAAGATACAGGGCTTCAGAATAACCGAAAGTTTTAAAAGCTATGCACCAGGAAATGGGGATGAAGACTATTACCCAGAGTCCAGGGCAAAAGACCAAATATGTACTGTTAGGTTACACATACCCTCAATGTGCTTTAATTTTCCATCTGTAAAATGGGATTAGTGATAATAGCACCTAGCTCATAAGTTACGGTGTTGTAGTGAGGGTTCAAATAGTCATTTATGTGGAGTATAAAATAATTCGTGGCACACAGTAAACTCTCAAAGGATTAGCTCTTTTTTAATTGTTAATCTTCATTTCTGAGTAAGTGGAAGGAAAAGATAAAAGATGGAAAAGATTGTAAATCTTTTGTTTGTGTTGAAAAGTCTGGAGCAAGAGAATTCCAGCTTTAAAGAAAAGAAATGTAACTATGAGATTTTAAGAAGAATTTCCTGACTGAGGGAACAGGGAATGGTGATTGGAGAGTGATTTGGAATTTTTTCCTCATCTTGTGTGTATTTGAATTAACTAATCCATAGAGAGGCAAAGGATGTTCCAGTGAAAGAATGTGAAGAGTACAGAAGATTGGGTTTTATTTGTGTTCAGACACTTTCCAGGCCTTGAAGCTTAATGATAAGGGGGGAATTTCAAGAGGGGATCATAGGATCTTCTGAAAAAAAATTCTTTTGTGTGTGTGTATGTGTGTGAAAAGAAGCCAATACAAGTCGGAATCAAACACAGAGCTTAAGGATCAGCATATAATAACGGATCTGAGTGTCGTATACTCATCATTATTTGAACCAAACCAAGTCTAGCCACTGAACACAGTGTGCACAACATAGGGAGAAAAAATAAGTTGCATATGGAAGCTAAGAGTTTTAAATCTCAATATGTAGGGGCTTGCTATTTAATTTTAAAACTTTATACTACGATATTTTTTTTTCCCTACTGATTTAAAGAGGGTTGGGAGAGGGAAGATGAGCCATGGTCACCTTTGGTAACAGAGAAAAGAAGGATTGCTGCTGTTGTTGTTCAGTCGCTCAATCATGCTAGTCGCTTTGTGACCCCAGGGACTGCAGCACGCCTGGCTTCCCTGTCCTTCACCATCTCCCAGAGTTTGCTCAAAGTCATGTCCATTCAGTCGGTGATGTCATCCAGCCATCTCATCCTCTGTCGTCCCCTTCTCTTCTTGCCTTCAGTCTTTCCCAGTCTTTTCCAATGAGTCAGTTCTTCCAAAACATTGGAGCTTCAGCTTCAGCATCGGTCCTTCCAATGAGCATTCAAGGTTGATCTCCTTTAGGACTGACTGGTTTGATCTCCTTGCAGTCCAGGGGACTCTCAAGAATCTTCTCCAGCATCACAGTTTGAAGACTTCAATTCTTTGGTGCTCAACCTTCTCGATGGTCCAATACTCATATCCATACATGACTACTGGAAAAACCACAGCTTTGCCTATATCAGCTTTCATTGGCATAATAATGGTTCTGCTTTTTAATACACTGTCTGGGTTTAGGAGCAAACTATCCCAGAGCAGCAGCCAGAGGGAACGGTAAGCAAATGCTGCAAAGCTAGGAGTGAGCAGTGCAGGTGTCAGCTTGAGTGGACCCCTGCAGCAGGGCCCTGCGGTGACCAGTGGCAACCACGAGGATGACGGCCAGGGGGTATGCAGTGATGATTTAAAGGCAGTTCTGGCAAAAGGAACAAGGTGAAGGGGGAATGTCCTGAAGCAACCTAATGCCCCAAATGGTGACACTAAAGAGTTCGGAGCCCCTGCTGGCTCAGATGGGAAGGAGTCTGCCTGCAGTGCGGGAGACCCACGTTCAGTCCCTGGGTTGGCAAGACCCAGGAAGATCCTGTGTCGGGAAGATCGCCTGGAGAGGCAATGGTAACCCACTCCAGTATTCTTGCCTGGAGAATCCCATGGCAGGAAGAGCCTGGCAGGCTGAAGTCATGGGGTTGCAAAGAGTTGGTCATGACTCAGTGACTTCACTTTCACTTTTCACTTTCACTTTCAAGGGATTATGAAACATAGGCACAGAAGTGAGCTAAAGTAATATGTAACCACGTGCAAGTGAAGGCAATATGCTTGTTCCTGAAAGTACTCTGACACCCCTGGGAATGGGACTTCCCAGATGGCTCGGTGGTGAAAAATACACCTCTGAGTCAGGAGATGCAGGAGATGCAGCTTCGATCTGTGGGTCTAGAAGATTCCCTAGGGGAGAAAACAGCAACTCAATCCAGTATTCTTGCCTGGAGAATCCCATGGACAGAGGAACCTGGAGGGCTAGCATCCACAGGGTGGCAAAGAATCAGACATAACTGAGCGAATGAGCACACGTGCCCTGAATTTCCAGCTCAGCACTGGGACAGCGTTCAGACTTGATGAGCCATCTTTAGACACTGATGGGAATGGTGATGTGCATTCATAGTCTTGGTGTGCACTCCTGGTGACTAAAGAGTCACGTTGTGCAAATACGAATATTCAGATGCTCTGCCTGAGCCTTAAATCTTGAAGCTTGTTTGGGAAATTATCTCCTGCTGCCTGTTCTATGGAGAGGAGGAGCAAGGTTCATACCTGAGAGCTGCCCAGGAATCCTCAAGAATGACAGCATGCGCAAGCAGAAGACTCCTGAGACCAGGGCTTTGGCAGAGTTCACTGTCTGTTGACCTGCAAAAGCATTGTTCTGTGGTCTTTCTTTTAATTCTGGAGCTATTAACTTATCCAAAAACTTGCTTCAATTTAAGTTCATCAAAATTGCTTTCTTCTGTTGACAACAAAGAACCCAGAGAAGAAAAGGGTAAACTTCATTCATCAGATGTTTGAGGAATTTTAACTGAAATAGAGGCTTGTGCTTATTTCTTTGTCTTTACTGATGGTCTCAAGTGAAAGGTCTAGTGATATTTTTTTAGTTGAAAATAACCCACACATGAAGCGGAAGGCACAGTCTAGTGCAAGATTCTGACAACTTTTCTGTTTAGAGTCAGACGGTAAATATATGTGGCCTTGCCAGCCACCGTATGTGTGATCTGTGTTGCTGCTAGGAGACTCTGCCCTTGAAGTGTAAAAGCAGTCGCAGACAATGAGTAAATGAATGAACATTATTTAGAAAAACACACAGCAAGCCAAATCTGGTCTGAATCTTTCTACCTCGTGCCTAGTGGGATATACACAGGCCTTGGAAGTAGATCGACCTGGGGAATGATGAAAAAGACATGAATGCCTGTAAGACTCAGTTTCCTCATTCAGAGCTGGGGAAAAAAAATGATGCCTCAGGGACTTTAGTGAGGATTAACTTTCAAGAGGATGCACATTTTAAAAGCACTTTACTGGGGACCTCCCTGGCTGCCCAAAGGTTAGGACTTTGCCTTCTAATGCAGGGGGTGCGAGTTCAATCCCTGATCAGGCAGTTAGGACCCCACATGTCTTACAACCAAAAACCCACAATATAAAACAGAAACAGTATTGTAACAAGTTCAATAAAGACTTTAAAAATGGTCCACATCAAAAAATCTTAAAAACTGCTAAAAGAAAGAAAAAGCGCCCTGCTGTTTGCTTTGGTTTACACATATTGTTTTATGAAATATAAGTGTATCACATGTAGCACTCAATAATTAGATATGGATATAATGTTTTATGAAAAGTCAGCATTAATTTGTATACAACACATGACACACAGTCACTCAATCATTCATATAACTTCCCAAAGAGGAATTCTCAGCTAGAACCGATCTCCAGATAATATTCTTTATCCTAACTTCGAGTAGGGCTATTATTTTTTGTTGTCTCCTCCATAAAAATCTTCACAGCCTGAACATACTCCTGCAAACAGTATTTCATATTGATAGCAGGGCATTTGTCTAGAAGTTCTGCTATTACAATACTGAGTCTCTTTGATATATATTTTAATTCCAGGCATGAGGGAAGTTGCTAACTATTAATTTGCAACACATGCGATAAGGGGGAAAGTTTTAATATATGTTCGCAGAGAAAGTTGTGCAAAGAGATACTAATTAAGAGACTGTGGCAACTTTACCTCAGGAATTTAACAGACTCTTTGATCGACTATCATGGTGCCTAACTTCATGCAACGTGTGGAACTGAGAAAAAGGCAGGCCTTGGGTCTGTGCTACTGAATTCACTGGGAAAATGTTCCTGGCCAGAACCATCACTCATAATATCAAATGGTCAATTACACGTTCTATCCACAGTCAACAATGTCTGTTAATTACATACATTGTGTTAAAGTTGTAGGATGAAGATATGATATTGATTTTCAGAACTGTATTAGCTGGTTATTTACAGTTGATTAGTGAAGACAGAATTTGATGCAAAAATTTCCATGTTCATTTCAAAAGACTTCTTTTATTCTGCAGTTCCATGAAATTGTTCATGTTATCCTAATCTTAAGATTTTTATTGACCTTGACCAGAAGTCTTATCACATAAGGAGTCCAAGCAGGGCTGAAATGAACAATGGCAAATAACAGCCTCACTGGCAAGTTCTTGCTACAGTGTAATTGCTGCCTCCTCAAGCTTCAGTAAATGAGTTCACTAGTTTCTTCCTGGTAAGAATGCTTCCCTCTCAGTTACTTCTATTTTTATTCTAAAATCTCAAATCTAAATTTCTAGATTTTTCAAACCTTTTCTAGGTTCTTTAAAAAATTCCAATCTTGAAGTCCCATCCCTTACCTTCCCCCTCCAACTCCCGCCAGAAGCTTAGTCTTTCATTTTCTCCTGATTTTGAAAAGAAACCTCAGTTACCCTTCTAAATCCCTCCTCCTCATGGCCAAGGCATTAGCCTACTGAGAGGAGAGTGACATTAAAGAATATCCAATATGTATTTAGTGTGAGTGATGGTAAATGTTGTATGTCAACTTGGAGGGTATTCTTGTGTGAGATTAGCATTGAAATAAGTGAACTTTGAGTAAACAAATTGCCCTCTCTAATGGGGGTGGGCCTCATCTAATCCCTTAAAGATCTGAATAAAGCAAAAAGATAGGCCTTCCCACCTGCGTGGGCCTTCTCCAGCAGACTGCCTTCTGAAGTTCTCTGCAATACTGGTTCTCCACCCTGCCACAGAGAACGGGGTCACTGGTGGGGTGCACAAGGGTTACCAGGCCACCACCTTGCAGAAGAGGGAGGTGTCACCAGCTGCCACACCTGCCATGCGCTTCTGGTGCAAGTGACCACCTCTGACCCACCTTGAGCCAACCCGGCAAAGCCAACATAAGCGCCATCAGCCTCACTGGCACTGGCTGCTCCACTGCAGAGTCCAAATTCCCAGATACTCCAGGCCTGGGAGGGGCCCGCGGCCACAGGACACCCTTAATTGCTCTGAGAACTTGTATGAGATGGAGGAAAGGAGTGAAGTGGCCCTAGGACAGAAGTCCCAGGCTGAGGGCAGAGGCCACTGGGTGCCAACAGAGGCACCAGGAAGGAGTCAGCCAAAGGTCACAGCTTCCCGGGATGTGCCCTGCACATGTGGGTGGAGCCTGCTTATCAGGCCTGCTCTCAAAGGGCAGTGGATTTGCGGTTCTCAGCCTCCGGATCACGTGGGCCAGTCTCTTATCATAAATATCCCTGTTGATGTGTTCACATCCTATTAGATCTGTTTCTCTGGTGAATCCTGACCAATGCAGTATACACATCGTACATAGATTCCCTTCTATCCAATCTACTAGTTTTAATTTTATAACAAGCAGGTAAAGTGAAAGTTTTAGTCGCTCAGACATGTCCACCTCTTTGTGAGTCCATGAACTGTAGTCCATATTCAGGCTCCTCTGGTCAAGGAATTCTCCAGACAAGATTACTGGAGTGGGTTGCCATTTCCTTCCCCAGGGGATCTTCCCCACCCAGGATCAAACCCTGTCTCCTGCATTGCAGGCGGATTCTTTACCATCTGAGCCACCAGGGAAGCCCAACAAACATATAAAATAAATACTATCGCCATCCTTATATATATATATATTTTTTTTTTTTTTTTAATTTCTGCAGCTGAGTAAACTGAAGCATGCGAGAGGCATGAGGCCTATGTGCTTAGTTGCGTTCAATTCTTTGCAACCCCGGGACTGTAGCCCACCAGGTTTCTCTGTCCGTGGGATTTTTCAGGCAGGAATACTGGAGTGGTTGTCATTTCCTCCTCTGGGGATCCTTCCAAGACAGGGATGCTTCCCAAGCATCTCCTGTGTTTCCTGCGTTGGCATGCAGTGTCTACCACTGAGCCACCTGGGAATCCCATGAATCCTATGCGGAAGATATTATTTAATATTTTGCTCATTTAACAAAGAAGAAAGTTGACGATGAGGAGAGATAAATCATATGTCCATAATCAGATGGTTAGTAACTAGAAAACCAATTCCTCTCTGATTTCAGTTAATTCTATTAACTATTAAAACAGATCACTTTATGCAAAATTAAAACCTGAAGACTCTAAGTAAAGTATAGCATTTTTATATGATATTATGTAGAAATATAAGTCCATTACTAATAACATTTTAATATATAATTCAATTCCGATAGCAACATAAAAATACAAATATGAGTATTTCTAAGAGGTTTTAACAAGGCTTAATGCTTGTAGCAGGTAAACTGCAGAAATATTTGCATTCCATCAATACAGCAATATTGTGTCCATTCATAATCCCCGTTGAGATACATTGTGAGCTAAATTTATGCTAGGAAAGAAGGCAGTAGCTGTCAGCAAAGTCTTCCAAATATCTCGATTGTGAGACCTCAATCATGAGGTGAACGTCAATTATCCAGAGCACATTTTCCTTACAGCTTCCTAATGTTCCAGTGGAAAACTTTCCCTGCCTTTGTGGTTAGTTTGATTAGTTAGTTTGGTTAGTTTGTGTTTGGGAACTTCATTATCTAACTTGGTAAGAAGGACTGCTCAGGGATAATAGATTTCCAGCAAACTTCTGAACGAGGTCTTCAAGCTGGGGTCAAGAGACAAAATACTATCTTGTCTCTGGCCTGGAATTGAATGATGAAATGTGGTGGGTGATTATTGCAGGTTAAATTGTGCCCCCTCAAAAAGAGATATCTTGAATATCACAGAGCCACAAAGAAGAATGAGATAATGCCACATGCAGGGACATGGATGGTGCTGCAGGAGGAGCTTGGGTTTCTATTAACATCAGTGTGACTTCCTTTCCAAGGATTTCTAGACCATTACATGATATGCCATTCACCCTTCACCTCTTGGCTACACTCTGGTTTCAGAAATTCACTGCAACCCTCCTTTGACATGACAGTAACATGGCATTAACTCTCTTCACAGAGAAAATTCAGTTTTCTTTGAAACTGAGACATTGATTATTTTCCACTGATTTTTATTAGTTACTCCAGACACTGACCAACATTTTCTGTTCAAGCTTCTTTAGGTGATTTTGGGTGGCTGTCCTTCTCCCCAGCATAATGAGATGGACACTATGGAGGCTATTCAGGTATTTGTCTAAAAACAGAATCTGACACATTCCAACAAGACAGTTTGAATATGAACCCCTATTTCTATTCTTTGTTTACATTTTGCCCCTGCCTCTTAATTAATTGAGGAGTATTGTCTGATTTGGAGGCACTATGAAGGTGAAGGTTATCTGGGTCATGATTATTAAAAATAAATGCATACCCACTTTACCCATTTCTTTCCTTTTAGTCTGGAGAAGGAAATGGCAAACCATTCCAGTACACTTGCCTGGAGAATCTCATGGATGGAGGAGCCTGGTGGGCTGCAGTCCATGGGATTGCAAAGACGTGGGCATGACTGAGTGGCTAACACTTCCATTTAATAGCTGCGTATTATTTCATCAACCTAATATACTAAAATGTTCAACTCATCCCTCTTCACTGGTAGCTCAGTTATTTCTTGTTCATTTCTTTCTTTCTTTGGTTTTGATCATAACGTGAAATGCTGGAAAAACCCACATCCATAAATACCTATAACACACACTTGCTTATGTGCAAGTATACACAGTTGGCCCTTGAACAATGTCAGGGTTAGGGGAACTGATGCTCAGTACAGTTGAAAATCAGCAAGTAGCTCACAGTTGGCCCCATAGTTCCTCCGTATCCTAAGTTCTGTATCCACAGGTTCACTTATGCTCAGTTCAGTTCAGTTCAGTCGCTCAGTCATGTCCAACTCTTTGCGACCCCATGAACTACAGCACGCCAGGCCTCCCTGTCCATCACCCACTCCTGGAGTTTACTTAAACTCATGTCCATTGAATTGGTGATGCCGTCCAACCATCTCATCCTCTGCCATCCCCTTCTCCTTCTGCCTTCAATCTTTCCCAGCATCAGGGTCTTTTCACCTATGCAGTATGGTTGTATTTACTCTTCAAAATAATTTGTATATAAATGGACTTATGTAGTTCAAGTCTGTGTTGTTCAATGGTCAACTGTACATATCCTTGTGTTTGTTGCTTTTACTACTTTTTAAAACATTTTACTGGAGTAGAGTTGCTTTACAATGTTCTGTTAATTGCTCCTTTAGAGCAAAGTGAATCATCTCTATGAATGCATACATCCCCTCTGTTTAGATTTCCATCCCCTTCAGGCCATCACAGATCACTGAGTAGAGTGCCCTGTGCTATACAGTAGGTTCTCCTTAGTTATCTACTGTATACATAGTCATGCACATATGTCAATCCCAATCTCCCAATTCATCCCACCCCTCACCCCTTCCCCCTTGTGTTGAGACATTTTTCGATATTCTGTGTCTCTATTTCTGCTTTGCAAACAAGATCGTCTATACCAATTTTTTCAGATTCCACATATATTCATTAATATACACTATGTGTTTTTCTATTTCTGATTTACTTCACTCTGTATGACAGTCTTTAGGTCCATCGACATCTCTACAAGTGACTTAATGTTGTTTGTTTTCATGGATGAATAACGGTTTGGTTTAGTTGCTTAGTCATGTCTGACTCTTGTGACCCCATGGACTGTAGCCCACCAGGCTCCTCTGTCCAGGCAAAATACTGGAATGGGTTGCCATTTCCTTCTCCAATGGCTAAATAACATTTCATTGTATATATGTACCACATCTTTATACGTTCCTCTCATAATGGACTTTTAGCTTAGATCTGCAGCAGGAACTCCTCAAAGGTCAATTCTAAATAAATGACTGGAACTACATTATCCAAAAGCCAATGGATTGAGGTGCTAATAGAAAGCCACGGAGGGTGTATCCATTTCTGCATACAAATGGCATTGAATTTTACAGATTTTCAGAAACTGGTGCATATTGTATATTCCCTGAAGTCCACCCTGGTAGTCCTCAGGAAACTTTTAAAAAGGCTAAATTATGCAAAGCAAAGTTTGTGGATTTTAATCTCTTGCTCTGATCTGAGTATCTGATATAAAGAAGATCTGTTTATCCTTTGAGATATGTAAATTCCAACAAACAAGTGGCTGAAATAAGACAGAAGTAATACAATTTTCTTTTAGTTTGGAGAAGTTTGGATTTCTGGCCTTTAGAACTCTGACATACTGCAAAGTAAATAGATGAAGAGTGTATTTAAAGTCAATCCTATCTCCAGTTATTTACCATTTAAATTGTAGCAGTAGGCAAGCCTTCAAATTAGAAAAAATGCACCTGTGATCAGAGGATAAAGGAAGGGCAGGGTTTTAAATGCTTATCTTAAATTAGGTGAACGTAGCTATAGCCTGACTAGTTTGGACTTGAGCAAATTTAAACACTGAAACGGAACACTGAAATAAAATACTGTTGGTGTCGCAGAGGAAATAGATCTCAATGGAAGGGGGCGACCTTCAAGGTGGAGCCGAATCAATTACCCTTGAGTGCCTCAAATCTTCCATCTTAGCTAGAAGCAGGCTTCAATATTACCCAGGGATCTTGTGCAAATAGATGTTGGCCAAATTTCTGATTCAGCAGGTATGAGGTGGTACTCAGCATGTATATCTTGAAAATGCTTCTCAAAATATTGTTGTGAGCAATTCTGAATGAAGAACCACAGTTTAAAATATGTTTCTAGAAGCAAGTTCTCTGGATTATCTGAATCAGAATCATCTGATGGACGTGTTAAAGAATATAGTTCAAAATTTTGATTCAATGTAACTGGAATGAGGCTGAGATTCTGCACTCTTTACATAGCCCCTCAAGTTGTGATGCAAAGAGAGATTTCCAAAACTCTGGGCCTGTACCATCCAAGAGTAGCATTCAAAGAAGTGGGTTTCCTCATTTTGATCAATTGGAAATGAGTCGAGAAGTAGTCATGAAGCCACTACCAAGTGTGAACACAGATTGTAAAATTTTACAGCCTGATATATTAGGTCAAAGTTAATAACAAATCTGCCTTTAAAGAGGAAGTTTACTTGAACATCACCAAGGGGTTAGTACCGGTTTTCTACTAGAGACCCTGCCACCTGATTTAACATCATACCAGCATAGTCATTGGGTATCTTTGTTAACGTGCCTTTTGTTGCAAGTTAAAGTAAAGCTAATGAATAATGTAAGGGATTAATCTAAGCAGTTTAAGAGAGGAAATTCATCATAAGACAAGTTTCTCTTTTGGAATCAGGAAGCATGGAGTGAAGCCAAAGTTGAAGGAAGAATTGAAGCAGGATTAGAAAGGCTGCAGATCTCCAATGTCTGCTCCTTCCTCTGCTTTAGTTCTCTCTCTGCAGACCCCTCTCTTCCCTCCACACATGTGGTGGAAGGTGCCCCTCCCCCCAAAAAAAATCTTCAAGTTTACAGTGTCTCCAAGGTCTGGCCCTTCTTGCCGCTACCTCTTATTTTCAAGGTCAGATCTCTGGGAGAGAGAATCCTATAGGACCAGTGTAAGTAAAGATTTCACTCTGTCTAATGGAATGTTCAGGAAGACTAGATTAGAACCATGGCTACTGGGGTCACTCTTAGCAGCTACCAAAGTTTAAGGGTTGATTTTGATTTCTGAGATAGGGATTTGGAAACAACTAAGACTAATGATGGTAAGACTCAAATCAGCGTGGCCAAACTGAATTGTTGTTTGGTCACTAAGTCATGCCCAACTCTTTGCGACCCCATGAACTGTAGCCCACCAGGGTCCTCTGTCCACAGGGCTTTTCCAAGCAAGAATACTGGAATAGGTTGCCATTCCTTTCTGCAGGAGATCTTCTCAACCCAAGGATGGAACCCATGTCTCCTGCTTGGCAAGTGGATTCTTTACCACTGAGTCGCCTGAGAAGCCCGGCCAAACTAAATACAAGTATGCAAATGTGTGCATTGGGGTGCAATTATAATTTATATAGAACAGGTGTGGCCTTGTTCTCTCAAAAATGTGTGCCCTAAGGGATTTGCAAATCCTCTTTGCCATGTGCCCAGAAGCCTGTTCAATCTCTGGGACTGTAACCAGCTAGGTTCTTCTGATCAACAAATAATTCTCCAGGCAAGAATAATGGAGTGGGTTGCCATTCCCTTCCCCAGAGGATCCTCTCATCCAGGGACTGAACCCAGATTTCCTGCACTGCAGGCAGATTCCTAACTGACTGATCACCAGGGAAGCCCAAATGCTAGCAGCTCAGTCGTGTCTGACTCTGAGACCCCATGTCTCTAGCCCACCAGGCTCCTCTGTCCATGGGATTTTCCAGGCAAGAATATTGGAGTGGGTTGCCATTCCCTTAGGGAATCTTCCCGACCCAGGGATCAAACCTGGATTTCCTGCATTGCAGGGAGATTTTTTATTGTCTGTGCTACCAGGGAAGCCTTCTAAAAGCCTGTATAGGATTTCTATTCCATGCGACTTTTCCATGTTGTGATTTTGATGGCTTCCCTGACCTGAAAACAAATGCCTTTTACATTTCTGGAGGGTGAAGATTTGGTCTTGCTTAACAGGTACAACTACTATAATGCCCAGAGCATAATATAATACTAAAAGAAATGTGTTGAATAAAGTAGTTACAGGGACTCCCAAATTTTTATCTGAAACTCTTCATGCCTGCTTCAGTTTACTACAGGAAATTCTCTGTAGCTGCCTGCATTGACACTGTTGCTGTTATATTTGTTGTTCAGTCGTGTCCGACTCTTTGTGACCCATGGACTGCAGCACACCAGGCCTCCCTGCCCCTCACCATCTCCCGGAGTTTGCCCAAGTTCACATTAATTGCATTGGTGATGCCATCCAGCCATCTCATCCTCTGTCGCCCCCTTTTCCTTCTGCCTCCATCAGGGAATTTTCCAATGAGTCACCTGTTCGCATCAGATGTCCAAAATACTGGAGCTTCAGCATTAGTCTTTCCAATGAATATTCAGGGTTGCTCTCCCTTAAGATTGACTAGCTCGATCTCGTTGCTATCCAAGAGACTTTCAGGACTCTTCTCTAGCACCAATATCTCCAGCAGGATATATTGTTACCTCTTTTTTGATGTCTGACTGAAGAATTCATAGGCATTATTGTTACCTCTTGATATTATAGTTAACGTTTTTTGACATCTGACGGATAAACTTGTAGGTTTAATTCATCTGTGCTTCACTTGTCTTCAATGAACCTATGAAGCTTGCAGATCTTTCCTTCTAAGTCACCCAAACCATAGCTTCTGAGTGCCCCTTGGAGGGTTCTGGCATGTTCCTATGAAAAGTCCTAATGATTCCACTTAATTTTCAGAACTCTTCTTTTTCTGTTAAGGATTTCTGTTCTCATAAACCATCTGTCCTGTAAATCACACTTCTCAGGCCCCCTACTCCTCTAAAGTAGTTGTATTTAAAATTTGTAACTGACCTGAGAAATTTCTTGAAAATGCAGACTCAAATTCAGAAGCTCTAGAGAGACTCTTGCCAGTCTGTCTTTCCAACAAGCTTTCCATTAATGCTCTTGTGCTGGTCCATGGACTCCACTTTGAGTAGCAAGGTTCTAAAGACCCTCGCTACAATTTAGCTGTCTTTCTTTAGATTAAAAAATAAGCTCTCATAATCTATGAATTTTCTATGTGTATGCATTTAATCAATAAGTCACATTGGACTCTTTGCGACCCCATGGACTGTAGCCCACCAGTCTCCTCTATTCATGGGATTCTCCAGATAAGAATACTAGGGTGAGTTGCCGTTCCCTTCTCCGGGGGATCTTTCCTACCCAGGGATCAGTCTCAGGTCTCCTGAATTGCAAGTGGATTCTTTGCCATCTGAGCCATCAGGGAAGCCTGGATTTTCTATTGGCATAGCCATACAAAGCCTATTTTGCAGGTTGGTGTCAATCCAAGGCACTTGTCCCTTGTCACTGTCCCTTTGACTTCCCAGTGAAACACAAATTTCTTTTCTTAGTACATTGTTATGGGGTATTTGTTTATACTACTTCCCCACCATTTTTTCTTAATCAGTAGGAATAAATAACTACTTTCAAGATGTAATCCTTGGAAGGCTCTGCCTTTTGATCAAATAATTTTATCTCTTTGAGTTCTCCCACATCTTTCTCTTAGTTATTTAACACTAAAGAGATTGTGTGTATAGCTCTGTGTAGGGTATAGTCTGTCTCTGACTGGCAAAGGAACATCTCAGTATGAAATTCTTCTCATTCCAACCACCTTATGAACTTGACAGCTGCACAAAATGTGACATATGACATTAGCGCACAAAAAAAGTGGTTCTTGGCCACACTTTTGGGCACGCTGCATGCCAAAGAGAGGTGCTAGGTGTGCGCTGATGAATTTATTAGTGATGTTAGTAAAAGATGCCAGACTTTGCAGAGTTGATTTTTAAAATGCAGCAGTGGATTGTAATGTAGGATTTTGGCCATACAATGAAGCAATGAAGTCATGCTGATACATTTTTTCATTTGCTTTCCTTTGAGAATTTGGAAAGAGGGGAATTTTGTCTTGGACCCTGGGATCGTGCACACATGCTTAACGTGTATCTTTCTTTTGCACAAGATTCACTATAACATTTCACAAGTGCCAAGTAGGTTTGTTTTATCCACTAAAATTTCTAGTTATTTAGGTTCTGTTCAGAAAACCCAGCCCATGTCTGCTTATGTAACCCCAAAGAGAAATTAGTTTATTTTTCTCCCCAAATATATCCTTCGAACTTTTGAGGTATAATCAGAGGGAAAGTTTCCTACAATTAGAACATGTTCTACCTAAATAATAATAATCCTTCTCCAGCATGCTTCTTTGTCTATGCAATCAGATCAACACCTGACGCTGTGTTTTATGTCAAACTCTGCTCATAATCCGGTTCATTTTAAGGACATGTCTCTTTTTTTTTCCTTTATTTTCTTTTTCTGCTTTGTTAAAGCACATTGATCTCAACTATCAGTAAACTCATAAACTTCTTTTAGCCAACATTACTCAACAGATGTTCAGTTTTTATCCACGTGTTCTGTTTGTTAACCTTATTTTTCCAAATATATTATAAGTGTAGTTTACTGAGGTCATAATCAGGTAATAGATTTGTTTTCCATTGTGCTAGGTCCAAAACAAAACCCCATGACCGTGTGTTAGTCGCTCAGTCATGTCCGACTCTTTGTGATCCCGTAGACTGTAGCCCTCCAGGCTTTTCTGTCCGTGACCTTAATCAGGCAAGACTACTGGAGTGGGTAGCCATTCTCTTCTCTGGGGGATCGTCCAGAATCAGGGATCAAACCTGGATCTCCATCATTATAGGCAGATTCTTTACCATCAGAGCCACAAGTTTAATTTATGAACATCAAAACAACTGAAATCCCATTTCTGAAAATAAATAAGCAGAACAGTTTATTTTGCAGCTCAGAGAGGATGAGCTAATTATAAATGAAATTAACGTGTGTGTGGCCTTGTCCATGGTCTCAGCTTAATTCAAATCTTATTTTTTCTCTGGTTTGTTCATTGTCTTTGGTAGGGAATGAAGTCATTCAAATCTACTGATTTTAGTAAGTTCTAAAGTAATTTCTGAGATTCAAGGCAGATTCAGGGAGTCTATAATGCAAAAATATAACTGCAACTTCTACCTATCTTTTTTCCTTTTCCCATGAAGATTATAGATAAGATAAAAGTGGGATTTTTTTTTGGACAGAAACCTAAAGGGTTTATATGCCTTCATCCTTCTTTATATATTTTAAGTAATGCATAAAGAAGAAAATAGAAAAATGACCCTCTCAATATGTGGGAGAATATGTATGTTTTCAATTAGTAAACTCAGAGTCTCAATTGACTTCCAAGAAATAGTTTTATAGTATTACACCTCTTGAAACCTGTTTTCAAGGAAAACGTGAGTGTGAAGTAAAACTCATTCAGTTGTGTCCGACTCCTTGTGACCCCAAGGACTATACAGTCCATGGAACTCTCCAGGCTAGAATACTGGACTGGGTAGCCTTTTCCTTTTTCAGGGCATCTTCCCAACCCAGGGATTGAACCCAGGTCTCCCACACTGCAGGCAGATACTTTACCATTTGAGGCATAAGGGAAGCCCAAGAATACTGGAGTGGGTAGCCTATCCCTTCTTCAGTGGATCTTCCTGACCCAGGAATCGAACTGGGATCTCTGGCATTGCAGGCAGATTCTTTACCAGCTGAGCTATCAGGGAAGCCCCAAATATGAGTGTAACAAGCAAAAAAGCACAGTTGCTGTTCTTGATGTAAAATATCATACACGTGACTTCTAGATTGTCAACCAGCTACACCAGAAAAGGAGTTTTATGGTAACTGTTTTGTTTTGCTCTTCTCCTTTTCCTCCCCCATTCTCCCATTTCCCCCCCCCCTTTTTTCTTTAATATGGTTTGCTTTTGTTTCTAGAATGAAGCAGCGACAATAATGAAACTCTGATGGAATGTGACTATTGGCATGTGGGAAAAGACCACATCTCAACCTGTCTCTATACTGAAGTTAAACCCAACTTACCACCGCAGAGTTGAAGTAACTTTAAACCATGTTCTTAGCGCGTAAAAAACCATCATCAGAACAAAGTAGAATTGGAATGCTGTTTATGCAAACAACATTAAGCAGGGTGTTATGTATCTTTTAACAAGATTTAAATGTAAGTAAGGTATATCTTTTGAGTTGAACTTGAAAACCAGGTTGTGCCACAGAAATGCTGCTATGGAGCATTGATTCAACTGCTTAGAAAAGTTCAAATAGTCAAAACAAGAGATTTCAACAACGTCCAAGGATCCCCATTCAGAGTTTGTTTTCTGGATGACAGAATATTTCAGTTAACTTGAAGTGTGCGTGTCTATAAAAGGCTATTTTTTACTCTTAAAACACTCGTTAAGTTCACAAAAATCCTCTTAGTGGATAGAAATGGTTAGCAGGGGGGTGATCTCTCAGCAGCAGCAGGAATTTAGTAAGTTTTCTTTTACAAAAAGATTCTTTGCTTTTGATGTATCTACCAAAGATACACAGATAATTTACTTTGTGATTAAGTTTTCTGTAAGATGAATTCTAGATAGCTACAATTTTTTTTAAATATAATTTTCCTTCTACAAGATCATGTAAGAGAAGAAAGTTGAATCTTGCAGGAATGGAAGTTTCATTTGTTAATTTTATGGCATAGATAATATTAGTAGAAAGTGTTCGTATGTGTGCATTTAATTGGTCTAAAATGAAAGGCTCTCATATCTAAATGCTGCTGCCCTTCTACTAGTGCTGGATCTTCTTTTGCATATTTTTTTTATATCTAGATTCACATTTCTTGAGCCTTATCCAGTGGCTCAGATGGTAAGGAATCTACCTACAATGAGAGGGACACAGGTTCAATCCCTCAGTTGGGTAGGTACCCTGGATAAGGGCGTGACAACCCACTCCAGTATTCTTGCCTGGAGAACCGCATAGAGAGAGGAGTCTGGTGGGCTACAGCCCATGGGGTTGCAAAGAGTCAGACATAACTGAGAGACTAACTCTTTCACTTTTTCAAATTTCTTAAATCTGGATTCACTCAGGTGTGACTTTTCAGAAAATCTAAGAATTTTGGTTGTAATAATAGGAGTATTGTGAATATTTTATTAATAGAAAAGAAGGAAAATGGAAGGGGGAGAGTGTTAAAAACAGGAAGTAGAGGCAAATTTTTAGGCAAGTTTAGGGTGAATTTTTTTTTTTTTCCCAAAGTAGTCCTGGGGGGAATTCAAAGTTGAATGTGGTCTAAAACCAAATTTCCATGTTTGTGTGAAGAAAATGGGAACATTTTAATAAGGTTTTGAGGATCACAGTGGGTTTTAAAATACTGGAGTGAGTTCCCAAGTCAATAAACCAAAGGTCCTGAACTTTTACTGGGAGATGGGTGAGGAAATTTGTTCTTAAGCCAGTTTCTGTCCAAGCTGCTTCATGTTTATTATCCCTTTCTACAAACTTTTCAACCATTAGTTTTATGAAATAGGTATTATCTCTGTTTTGCAGGTGGGAAAATAGTGGTCATTAATAAAAATAAAATGAAAGCCTAATAATTGATTTACATATTTAAACAAGATGACAAGCAAGCAAAAAATTTGAATGGCATACAAGGCATACATGTTCAGTCTTGAGAATAGGAAAATGCTAAATGTAGACACACACATACACATGCATACGTTTGTTGACAACTTGCTTTTACTTTGGGATCATTGCTTATCAAGTTGTTGACCAACAAACAGCAACTGATTATAATTCTCCTTTTGTTATTGTATTAAAGAACCATGTTTGGGTCCTGGTGAATAAAATTAATTCATTACTTTAATAACGGTAACTGGAAAACAGTTTTTAAATAATTAAATAATAAGATATTTGCTTTTATCTTTTAAAGATATTTTATAAGCAGCTTTGTTTACTACATTTCCTTAACCTATAACAAAGGATGTAAAAATGTAGTTTAGTTGCATTCAGTTCAGTCGTTTAGCCATGTCTGACTCTCTGTGACCCCACAGACTGCAGCACGCCAGGCCTCCTTGTCCATCACCAACTCCCGGAGCTTGCTCAAACTCATGTCCATTGAGTCAGTGATGCCATCCAACCACCTCATCCTCTGTCGTCCCCTTCCCTTTCCACCTTCAATCTTTCCCAGCATCAGGGTCTTTTCAAATGATTCAGCTCTTGGCATCAGGAAGCCAAAGTAATGGAGTTTCAACTTCAACATCAATCCGTCCAATGAACACCCAGGACTGATCTCCTTTAGGATGGACTGGTTGGATCTCCTTGCAGTCCAAGGGACTCTCAAGAGTCTTCTCCAACACCACAGTTCAAAAGCATCAATTCTTCAGCTCTCAGCTTTCTTTATAGTCCAACTCTCACATCCATACATGACTCTAGGAAAAACCATAGCTTTGACTAGATGGACCTTTGTTGGCAAAGTAATGTCTCTGCTTTTTAATATGCTGTTTAGGTTGCTCATAGCTTTTCTTCCAAGGAGCAAGCACCTTTTAGTTTCATGGTAAAAATGTAAGAGACGCACACACTCCTGGCATACACATTCCCTGTTACATAACAGGCCGTCTCTGACTGCCCGTGTGCTCAGTCATGTCTGACTCTTTGCTCCCTATGGACTGTAGCCTACCAGGTTCCCCAGTCCAGGGGATTTTCGAGGCAAAAATACTGGAGTGGAAAGAGAGGTATAAGTTAAAATGATAGATATAGTAACTAACAGATATAGTTCTTATGCCTGTACCATTCTAAGTATTTTACATTTGTTAACTTGATTTAATTCTCATAACAGCCCTATGATATAGGACATTAGTTTGTAAGATAAAATATTAAGGCACAATAAGGCTGAACATTTTCCCAAAGTCCATAGAGCTGTTGGCCAGTAGCAGAGTTCTGTTTGAAACCTACACACGCTGAAACCACAATGCGTACTTCTACCTGTTATGTGATGACATGTAGCTTCTCTAAAATCAGTAATCCTTGCTTCCATCAAATGGAATTGTCATCAGTTTAATATCAACATACTATTGGTTTTAGTTTATTATTTAGATGAAAAAGAGCAGCAGAGACTTCTTAACATATAAGAAATATTAAAGCACTATAGCTTATAAACATATAATCTGGAAGAAGAATAAGTATCTTCTATCTTTCAATGCATTATATTTTGCTGCTTCTCAAAACGGCCAAAGTCATCTTCAATCAGTTATCTTACATCACCTAGATATGTTTAATAATTTATATGGCTTCAACAAAGTAAGAAACACTTCATCTCTAAGTGTTTCTTGAACAACTTGCATTTTCAAGCTATATTTCTATATATGGGTATAAAAGAGAGAACAGAAAATACAATGGTTTAGCAAAAAGAGTTTAGAACTGTAAGAACATTAAGAAAGATCATATGCTTTTTAGTCTAAAAAAATCCAAGATAATGTATTTTCCCAAGATTAAAAATAAGCAAGCAAACAATCAAACAAACAAATAAGACCCTCTTGAAAGTAAATTGTTAGTCGCTCAGTCATATCTGACTCTTGGTGACCCCATGGACTGTAGCTTGCCAGACTCCTCTGTCCATGGAATTCTCCAGGCAATAAAGCTGCAGTGGTTGCCCTTGCCTTCTCCAGGATAACTTCCTAACCCAGGGATCAAAGCCAGGTCTCCTGCATTACAGGCTGATTCTTTACTGTCTGAAACACCAAGGAAGACCAAGACCCTCTTAAGATCAAAAGTAAATTATATGGTAAATACATTTTTGCCAAAGAGCAGGAGAATTCTCTGGGCTATGATGAGTGAAGGAAAAATCAGTTAGAGTATCTCACATTTCTTGGTTTATTCAAAGCTTTAAAAAGAGATGGCAAAAATTAAACAAAAGAAACCATTTCAGTTGATTGATAGAATATATGTTATGAGAGCAAGAAAATTTGAGTGATACAAGATCATGACTATCATCAAACTAGTCAATCACCATCATGCAGTTTTAATTAGTAACTCTTCTATCACATGTTGATATAGTACTGTTTCATACTGCAATCACTAGACACTAAGAAATCCTTCTGAGACTAACATCATTTGCCATCATTATATTTACATAGATTTACTCTACGGCAAGCATTCTATTGTTTGATTTGTTAGATAGCTCTATCTCTATTTATCTCACTTATTAATAGGAATCTCTGTTAGCAAAACGTCTTATCCATTCAGTCTTGTTCTGGAAGACATAAGCCAGACCCATTTCAACTGGAAATCACTTTCATTGAAACCAAGGGACAATATTTCATAGAACCATCAATTCTAGCAGGATCTGATGACTTTCTGTCCTGTACTCTTTAGAAGCTAAATGAAATGCCTTTGAAACTTAATAGACCAGATTCAGAATTAGAGTGAGCAACCATCTTGTTTGCCTGGGACTCTGGAGTTTCCCAGGCCAGGGTATTCTCTGTGCTAAATCAGAAAATGTCAGGCAAGTACAGATGGTATACCCTATGAGCCATATACTCAGGTCAGTCCACCAAACCGTATAACATCAAAACACTAATGATATCTGTCTTTATCATGGGGCCTTGGCCTAAAACTTGGATCCCTCTGTAGCAAAGAACTCCTATTCCCTTCCAATTATATCAGGCTATTTTGGGCATTGAGGTCTATCACTATATGGAACTAGCCAGGAAATGAAGAACTCATAGACTTGATCAGGGAGAAGAGAGAACAGCAGAAAGAGGGAGATGTATATGACCAATGTTTGACTAATAAGCAACATCAACTGGTATGTTTGTTGGTTTTCACTACTGTTGTCCCGTGGGAACATTTTTTGAATCTGAGAACTGACCACAAGATATGAAACTCAGAGTCCATATTATCACAAGCCTCTAACATTTTGACACATCTTCCTGATTAACAGAATTTTAAAAGTGACCAAGAATCAAAACTTGAATCAAATTCAGGCCAGTGAGCTGCTGTGTTGCATGGTATAAACGTGGGTCTGTGACCCCATTGGGATAGGAGCATGCCCAGGTGCTTCATCTCCAATGATTAGCTGTGTAAACTCTTGAATGGCAATAAATAGCAAGTTGAGAATCTTGTTTATTCTTCATGGTAGATGATTCTGTTACCACCATGGAGTTCAATAAATCCATATCAATGATTTGCTAGTATTTGCTGCTGGTATAAGTTATGTTAGGATGTGTGCTAAGTCACTTCAGTCATGTCCAACTCTTTGTGACCCTATGGACCGTAGCCTTTCCAAGCTTCCCTGTCCATGGGATTCTCTAGGAAAGAATATTAGAGTAGGTGTCCATGGCCTACTCCAGGAGTTCTTCCCAACCCAGGGATCGAACCCACATCTCTTACATCTCCTGCATTGATAACTGGGTTCTTTACCACTAGTGCCACCTGGGAAGCCCCTATATTGAGATAATATGAAGGCTAATATCCATACTATGAATGGTATCAACTTAGATTTCCTAAAGAACTAGACACCACTGCAAACAAGAGATGGGTCCATTCCCCCCAATAGCCATTGCTCATTGGAGTGACTACAGTAAATTGCTTCATATTTTTAAAGGTCAATGCTTACACCTCAAAGAAACTGGAGAGCTAAATATCCCCACAGCTTAAGAAAAGCTGGTTCTTGCAAGGTTCTTACCAAGCTAAGGAAAAATGACTCTATTACTCTATCTGCCTTTACCAGCAAAAAACATTTCTTCCATGGAATGGTTGCAAAGTGTGTATTTTTCAGGTTTGGATGCTGAGAGTTTAGGAAATGAGGTTACATTCAAGGTTACTTGCTTCTTTGGAGTGAATAGAAGTCAGCTCACATGAATACATAAATGCTGCCATTTATTACATAGTATATATTTATTTTTTAGTCTTGTCTAAAACCAACTTATAGTAAACTCAATTCCAGATCCATATTTATTATTAATACACTTCTATGTAAAAGTACTCTCTATAAAATTAAGTGGGTCATTACTAGGAATTTTTGACAGTCTTTTGCTAAATTCAAAAAGAACACATGGCAATATACTTCCTGCTAGACAGCTGTCCCCATAAAAAATCTGCTCTCATAAGAAGCATCCTTGTTGACCAGCTGAATGACCCACTTGTGTCTGGGCAGAAATCCATTCATTCTAGGGCTGATACGTTGCTAGGAAGAAAAAGAAAAAAATGCTCTCTTTGCCCATACTTCACAAATAATTCACAAATGGATATAAAAAATTCGACTTCTATTAGTTTAAATTTGACATCTTTGATCATCTCTCCCACAATAACACAAATAGCAAGTTATGAGCATTTCTTTGGATATTTGATACAATAGTTTCAAATTTTACAGTTTTTTTCCCCTCCATGAAACTGACATGAGGAAAGTTGTGCTTATGCTGATTTCTTTGTGAAAATAGTAAAACTATATAGAATCCTTTTTTTATTCTTTCCTTCTTACAGAAGACACGATTCCTCAGCTCTCAAGGTAAATGAACCTTAAATAGAACTGATGACAAACAAATGGATAAAAAGAGGAAATGTCATCCTCTTTCTCTGTGAAAACAGGACATGCACACTTCAGAAAAAGACAGACAAGGCTAAAAGATCACCGTCAGAGTCCTTCCCGCTCCTAGAGCAACTGTGCAGCTTGCTCTTGAAAATCATGTGATGTGCTCCTAACTCAGAGGGTGATGGCAGTCCTGCTCAACAAAAGTCTCTTAATATCAGAGTGAAATGTGCAAAATAGCTGTATTGTTTTTTTCAAAATATAATCCGTTATCCTATTGTCTTTCATGGATTTTAATTCGCCCACCTGGTCCTTTTCCTAGACATATGAAGTTACTTCAGTTCTGAAGGCTTAGATGAGGAAAACCAAATATCATGGTGTTGGTTAATAAAAAGACAGTGAATAATACTGACCTGGGCTTCCATAGTGGCTCAGATGGTAAAAAAAAATCTGCCTGCAATGCGAGAGACATTAAGACACGGATTGTATCCCTGGGTTGGGAAGATCCCGTGCAGAAAAAGAATGGCAATCTACTCCAGTATTCTTGCCTGGGAAATTCTATGGATAGAGGGGCCTGCGGAGTTACAGTCGGTGGGGTCACAAAGACTTGGACATGACTGAGTGATTAGCACACACACATTGCCCAACTTCAAAGAATAATCCCATTGGTTGTTAGGAATTGACACTTTATGTGTCAGGTATCCCCTTTGCCTCATCTTGTTTTTCAGTCACTAAGTTGTGTCCAACTCTTTGTGACCCCATGGATGCAGCACGCCAGGCTTCCCTGTTCTCTCATATCTCCCAGAGTTTGCTCAACCTCATGTCCATTGAGTCAGTGATGGCATCCAACCATCTCATCCTCTGTTACCCCCTTTTCCTCCTGCCCTAAATCTTTCCCAACGTCAGGGTCTTTTCCAATGAGTCGGTTCTTCACATCTGGTGGCCAAAATATTGGAGTTTCAGCTTCAGCAGTCCTTCCAATGAATATTCAGGGTTGATTTCCTTTAGGATGGACTGGTTGGATCTCCTTGTTGTTCAAAGGACCCTCAAGACTCTTCTCCAGCACCACAGTTGGAAAGCATCAATTCTTCAGTGCTAAGCCTTCTTTATGGTTCAGTTATCATAGCTGTACTCAGCCTGATGTAGTACAACATTATTTCATACCACTTCATAGGGTTGATAATAATATTTAACCAAAACACGTGCCTGTATAGTACCTGGTGCAATCAATATTTTTTTTTCATTTTGGCAGCTTGCTGTTCAAACATTTAGAAATCTCTTTTCCGTCTTGATTTATAGAATCTGTTTGAATGTACAGTTGTACTGCACTTGACTGCTTTTTGCTTTATTGCCTTCGTAGATACTGCATTGTTTTACACATTGAAGCTTATGCAACTCCAAATCAAGTATGTTTATTGGCACCATTTTTCCATGAGCATTTGCTCGCTTCTTCTCCCTGTGTCACAGTTTGGTAACTCTTGCACTATTACAGACTTTGTCCTTATTGTTCTGTCTGTTACAGAGAGCTGTGATCACTGATCTTGGATATTATTACCATGACCTGCTAAAGGTTCAGATGATGGCTAATATGTTTTAGTAATGGAGTATTTTTTAATTAAGGTATGCATTTTTTAAGACATATTGCTATTGCACACTTAATAGACTAAAATATAGTATAAACATCAATGTAATATGTGCTAGGAAAAACAAAAACAAGAAAAAAAATGTGTGATTGGCTTTATTGCAACACTTACGTTGTTGTCCTTGCCTGGAACCAAAGAGCAGTGTTTCTCAAGTATGCTTGTACCAATTTCTTAAGCATATTTCCTCTGATTACACAAGCAAGTAAATACTGTCTTTTTTATAAATGCTTATATGCTTATAGCCAATTAGACTCAAAATGTTTACTATAGCCTGTCTTCTAGTACAGTTTTAGAAGTCTCCTCTTCACAAGATGACCTCTATTTAAAGCACAAGAATAACAGTTTACATTTTTGCATGAAAAACCTCACTTAGCCTTCATAAGGAGTCACTACAACTCCTTTAGTTGTAAAATGCCTGTTAAATGAATAGCAGATCACCATAATGGTTGGCTCTTAGCTTTGGCACGGGTATAAGAAGGAATGGATTTCCCTGGTGGCTCAGACAGTCAAGAGTCCACCTGTAATGCTGGAGACCTTGTTCCATCCCTGGGTTAGGAAGATCCCTTGGAAAAGAGAAAGGCAACTCTCTCCAGTATTCTTGTGTGGAGAATTCCATGGAGAGAGGAGCCTGGCAGGCTACAGTCCATGGTAAGAAGGAATAGATGCAAAGGTTTTCACACGTTGTGCTATACTCACAAATAACGTATTTGCAATGCCTTATGAAATAAAAAACATCAAAAAAATTAAAACTTAATGCACCAAAACACAAACTTAAACAAGGATCGCAGAAGATGCTAGAACACTGCTTAAATCACCTGGGTGGCAAAGAGAAGGTTAAAGAGTGACCCAAAGGGGATGCCAAAGGAAAAGAATTCAGGGGAAAAAAAGATAAATGAATGCCTTTGGGGTGAAGGAGGTGTTGAAGGATGAGGTTTTAGCTCCCCCCTCCCTTTGAAGAATACAGGCAGGCGCAATCATCAACATATTTTTTCCATATGAAAAGGAGGCAAGATAAAGGGGTGAGAGAAAGACTGTCGGAGTCTGAGTAAAGATGATGCCTTTTATTGTTCCTTTTGACTGCAGCTCAGGAGGGCGCCACCTTCTCTTTGGGGACTGTTTTTTTATCTTATACCAAGGCTATCTGAGCAAGTGTCTTAGCAAGTATTAATAGCTTTTGGTTAGTCCAGAAAACTTGCTGTCATGAAGTAAACTCTCTTCCCGTGACGTGGAAATTTTTCAGTTCTCGATGGAAGACTCAATATATTTAAATACGTAAGCATGGCTTAGAATGAGAATCTCAAACATCCGCTACTTTCCTGGAGATGCACCCTACCTGAACCACGTCTTTTCAAAGACACCGGGAGCTCCATGTTTCTGTAGACTTCATCCCTTGAGCTTTGGCAGGGCTCTGTTGCTTTTGATTTCCAGCCGGAACAGAATGTGCAGTAAATCAGGTCGTCTCCTTAAACCAGCTTCAATCTGTGGCTCTCAAACCACCCTGTTCAGCTTCCCCAGTGGCCCATCACTAAAGAATCCACTTGCAATGCAGGAGACGTGGGTTCAATCCCTGGGTCGGGAAGATCTCCTGGGAAGAAAGTGGCAATCCACTCCAGTCTTCTTGCCTGGGAAATCCCACAGACAGAAGAGCCTGGTGGGCTACGGCCCATGGGGTCACAAAGAGGTGGATGAAACTTAGCGACTAAACAACAGCAACAACCGCCCGACTAGATCTGGAGACTGTGCCACAGTATCTGCTGGGCTGCTAACTGATGGGGGAGCTCCTGCTTTCTTCTTTTCCGGATAGGCACATGTGGCCCTACCTATGTCGAGTAACATTCTACTTTTTTTGTTGGCAGAACTTGCAAAGGCAGCAAGAGAAGCCAGAAAGCAACTGCATGATTCTTACGAATGTTTCTCTTTATCCTTTTCTCCCTGCTTCACTCGTATCTAAATCCCTCTAACTTTCCATGTGCCTTATTTGAATCAGGTGACTTAAGCATTTCTCCAGGTTTTACAAAAGGCAGCACATGACTTCTTCATTTAGGGGACTTTGCCAACTACTATAACAACACTGAGTCCTTTCTGTTGCCCTTTCCGTCTGTGTGTAGGCATATATTTGCAGTATCAATCCTATTGCTCTGAGAACAATGGACTCAGGTGCCTAAACCGAGTATTAGTTACAAGTGTTTCCCCAGCATGGAAGGTCTCTGTCATTCTGTTTTCAATCTCTAACACAGTATTAGGGAATGACAGTCATATTTTCAGTGTTATAATAAAACTGCTCTGTAATCCTCTGGGTAATGTCAGGATCCCTGAGTAAATATACAGACCTATAGTTTTCTTCTTTCAGCTTAGTAAGATATTTGGTAGTTATTGAATGGACTTGTAGAAGCTTATTTTAAATCCTAAATCTTTTCCAAAGTGATTCTTTAATGTGTGTCTTTTTGTCCAGAATCAAAAAATGATGTCCTAATATGAAATTTAAAACCAACAAATACAATTTGAAAAATACATCCTCTAAAATTTTAAATTCCTAACATACAGATATGGAAAACAGCTCATGTCCTTTTTAAAATTGTTTGGGCATATGAGATTCTGTATGTGAGAGATTTAAGATAAAATAAAGTTGTATATAAATATATGTGTAAGCCTCCTTGAAATGAATGGTGTTCTAGGAAAAAAATATCTGTAGAACAAATGGATAAAGTTATCATAGAAATCTACAGTTATAAAAATACAAGAAGTAAAGGTGGATTCACATAGTAATTTTACCAAACTTTCAAAGACTAAATAATTTGAGGTAAATCCAGATTATAGGAAAAGACAGAAAATTAGCAATTTTAAAATAAGGATAGATTTAAACCCAAAAACTGATCAAAATATCACATTAAAAACTAAACACCAGATTTACTTATGAATAGCAATGCAACAAATAATAATGTAATAATAAAATTAATATATAATGACAAAGTGGGATATTTTCCATATTGATTCAAAGATATTTCTGTATTGGGAAATTTATAATATAATTCACATCAGTTGATATGCAGAAAAAATACAATTATCTTTATAGACACTAAACAGGACCGACAAAAATCAACACCAACTAATGAGAAAGCCTTTCAGAAAATAGAACAGATATTTACTTAATATGAGTTTCACATCATATACACACACAAACATACATGTGTGTGTATACAAAGGCCGTGCATATCAAATGTACATGTATGTGTGTGTATACACACAAATAATATATGCATATGCATGCATTTAATGTATATATATATATGCATATATACAGTTGACCCTTCAACAACATGGGAGTTTGGGGTACCAACTTACTCACAATTGAAGATTTGTCTATAACTTGACAGAGTGTATGTGGTTCTATATCCCTGGTTACTCTTGTCCCTAGAACCTTGGATTCAGCCAACCACAGATCATGTAGTACTGTACTATTTACTATTGAAAAAAATCTGAGGATCAATGGATCCCTGCAGGTAATAACCGTGTTGTTCAAAGGGCAACTCTCTATGTATATGCATACATACACATCGGAAGTGGAAGTCGATGACTAGTGAAATGGTTGAAAGCAGTTATCTGTAGCAGTAGGGCAGGATAGGGAAGAGAGTGAGTACTACCTGAACACATCTTTTAAAATAATTTTGATTTTTGAATCATGAAAATGTTTTGTCTAATCTCAAAATAAAGTTAATTCTTACAGCCTGAAAAAGGCTCCTTAAAGTTGAATGTATACACAACAGAAACTACTATATCCATAGCTTAGTGAGCCTAGTTTTGAGATTGATGAAACCCTAGATTCCCACTTGCTCATATTGAACATTACCTGCTCTGGCCATGAGATACATTTTTTGTTTCTTGTACTTGAAGACATGTCTTTTTGCTTTCAAACTTGGTTTTTCCTAGGTGATGATGCTGGTAAAGAACCTGCCTGTCAATGCAGGAGATGCATGCATGCATGCATATTTTGTTGTTGCCCAGTCATGTCCTACTCTTTGCAGCCTCATGGACTTCAGCACACCCTTTCTCCCTGTCCCTCATCATCTCCCGGAGTTTGCCCAAGTTTATGTTCATTGCATCAGTGATGCCATCCAGCCATCTCATCCTCTGATGCCCTCTTCTCCTTCTGGCCTCAATCTTTCTCAGCATCAGGGACTTTTCCAATGGGTCATCTGTTCGCATCAGATTACCAAAATACTGGAACTTCAACTTCAACATCAGTGCTTCCAGTGAATATTCAGGGTTGATCTCTCTTAAGATGGAGTGGTTTGATCTTCTAGCTATCCAAGGGACTTTCAGGAGTCTTCTCAAGCACCACAGTTCTAAGACATCAATTCTTTGGTGTTCTGCTTTCTTTACTGTCCATCTCTCCCAACTGTATGTGACCTCTGGGCAGACCATGCCTTGACTATATGGACCTTTGTTGGCAGAATAATGTCTCTGCTCTTCAACACACTATCTAGGTTTATTATCATTTTTCTGCCAAGAAGAAATCGTCTTCTAATTTCATGGCTGCAGTCACAATCTGCAGTGATTTTGGAGCCCAAGAAGAGGAAATCTGTCACTACTTCCACTTTTACCCTTTTATTTACCAGCATGCATATATATATATGTATATATAAATTTTAAAAATATTTTATTTAGCATTTCTTCCTGTTTTAAAAGAGATTCTGTATTAAATCATTCTAGCCATCATATAAATTCAAAACCTTTGATGCCTTCCCAGGTGGCATAGTGGTAAAGATTCCCCCTGCCAATGTAGGGGATGCAAGAGACATGGGTCAGATCCCTAGGTCAGGAAGATCCCCTGGAAGAGGAGATGACAACCCACTCCAGTATTCTTTCCGGGAGAATCCCATGGACAGAGAAGCCTGGTGGGCTATAGTACATGGGGTTGCAAAAGAGTAAGACACGACTGAGCACACACACACGCACACCCTTTGATAATATATTCTTAAATAATTTAATTTATCCCAGGAAACATTTTTAAAAACACAGCAGAGGTGTATTCTTTGGCCAGTAAACAATGATATTTCAATTTTATTTTCCTGAAATAGGTATGATGTCAGTCTCTTAAACACACATTCTTCCAACAAGTTTACAAGCTGATTGATGGGAAACTGTACCATACACATTTCCCCCAACATTATTATCTACTAACATAAAGTTAAATCATTGGAAAGCACTCAGTAAAAACAATAAATACATAAATATTGCTCATAGTCTGGTGTTTTTTAATACTGACAAGAGGATAGAATGTAACTGTCCTGTGCAGTGATGATGATTAGTCATCCACAACTTTGCTCTTTGAGCCTTGATGGTAACTCTGACTCTTCAATCACCTTGACTTGTAATAATACAATACTAGTATTTATAAAAAAGACTAACGTAAAGGATTGCCATTTTCTCAACAGCATAGTGTGTATACATAGTCATAGTTCCTGACTCAATACCAGATTATCTTAGTCTTTTGTGTACCTATATTTGTAAAGATTGAACTGATCAGGAGTGGCAATGCTGGGTCATAGGTAGTTTTATTTCTGGAATATTGAGAAACCCTCACACTCTTTTCCATAGTGTCTATACCTATTTGCATTCCCACCTACAATGCATGAGTTTCCTTACTCCACATCCTCTCCAGCTTTCGCTGTTTGTATTCCTTTTGAGGATAGGCATTCTGACAGATGTGAGGTGACATCTTTTTGTGATTCTGATTTGCATTTCTCCAATGAGTAATGATGCAGAGCACCTTTTCTTTGCCTGTTGGCCATCTGCCTTTCCTCTTTGGAAAACGTCTATTCCACTCCTGAATATATATCTGAAAAAACACAAAAAATATTTCGAAAAGATAGATGTAGCCCAATGTTCATAGCATCCTTATTTACAATAGCCAAGATATGGAAGCATGAAGTGTCCATCAACACATGAATTTATAAAGAAGCAACAAATAGAACCGGACATGGAACAACTGTTTGAAACTTGGGAAAGGAGTATGACGAGGCAGTATATTGTCACTCTTATTATTTAGCTTATATGCAAAGCACATCATACAAAATGCCAGACTGGATGAATCACAAGCTGGATTCAATATTACTGGGAGAAATAAAATCTCAGTTTTGCAGATGATACCACTTGAATAGCAGAAAATAAAAAGGAATTGAGGAGCCTCTTGATGAGGGTGAAAGAGGAGAGTGAAAAAGCTGCCTTGAAGCTTATCATTCAAAAAACTATGATCATGGCATCCAGTCCCATCACTGCATGGCAAATAAAAGGGGAAAAAATGGAAACACTGAAAGACTTTATTTTCTTGGGCTCCAAAATCGCTGTGGATGGGACTGCAGCCATGAAAGTAAAAGACACTTGCTCCTTGGAGGAAAAGCTGTGATAAACCTAGACAGCATATTAAAAATCAGACATTACTTTGCCGACAAAGGTCTGTCTAGTCAAAGCAATGGTTTTTCAAGTAGTCATGTATAGATGTGAGAGTTTGACCATAAAGAAGGCTGAGTGGTGAAGAATTGATGCTTTTGAACTGTGGTATTGGAGAAGACTCTTGAGAGTCCCTTGGACTGCAAGAGCAAACCGGTCAATTCTAAGGAAGTCAACCCTGCATATTTATTGGAAAAACTGATGCTGAATCTGAAGCTCCAGTAGGTTGGCCACTCATTGGCAAAGACTCTAATGCTGGGAAAGATTGAAGGCAGGAGGAGAAGGGGACAATAGAGGATGAGATGATTTGATGGCATCACTGACTCAACGGAATGAGTTTGAGCAAATTCCGGGAGACAGTGGAGGACAAAGGAGCATGACATTCTGCAGTCCATGGGGTTGCAAAGGGTCAGACACAGCTTAGCAACAGAACAACAACAAGAAGTAAGGAGAAGGTGAGAAGGGGCTGGGCAGGGGTTTAGGAGGAATAAACTCTTAGGTATAAAGTAAGCTATAAGCTGTATTATACAACACATGGCATATAGCCAATATTTTATGATAACTACAAATGGAGAATAATCTTAAAATTGTCAATTAATATGGTGTTCACCTGCAACTTGTATAATGTTGTATATCAACTATATTTCAATTAAAAAACATTAAAATGATCACGTGACACATCAGTTTAAGATCAGGCTGGCTCCAGTCATCCTTATGTTGATATGTTGGTTCTGTCTACTCATATTGCCTGGAGGTTTATATTATGTTCCTTGTTTTAGAGTTTATTTAGATTGTAAAAACTGGACAGCAGAATGAAACTAATCCATTTCCTAAAGCACAGCTTTCCAAACATGCAAAACCATGTAATTCAACATAAACAACACTAATGAATATAAACAGTATAAACAACACTAACACTAAAAAATTCAACATTAGCAACTTTAGACATAACAGCTAATGCTGATTGGGTGACTTTTAGTATGGACCGCAGCTCTTTTAAAGAAAGAAACAGGAAGAAAGAGACTCAACAGTAGACTCATTTAATTATCTCATTTACAGAATCTGGGTATAGATTCTGGGTATTTGCATAATTCTACATTTTCTCAAAGTTTCATGATTTGCATGTAGCCATATATCAGTAATTTGGGAACTGAATCACTCTATTTCAGTTTATGCTTCTAACTATGTCTTTCTTTTTACTCTTGGTCCACAAATTCCTGGTTTGAATATTTGCTTTCATGGAAAGATAGAGGTAAAGAGGAGTTGCCCATTCTTCAGCATCATTAATTGGTGTGAATGTTTCCACTTCTTGCTTTCTTTTCACTAATGACCTTTCAACACCTAGATGGATTGGCATGAAAGAGTTGGACCAATGAATGTGTCATTCCTAAAGATAAATGTTTACTGTTATTTCTGTGAGCAAACCAAATGAGTACATCTCACTTTTAACTTCCTGAGACTCTAAGGAGACTGAATGTTTCAACCTGCTTCATTTGTCAACTACTTTATTACTGGAAATATCACTTTGGAATTACAGTAGCGTTTGTTGGAGGTGTTCCTTAGAAGGCATCACAGGTGATTTATACTTTCCATATTTATAAGAAAAATTCCTTCTTCTTTGGAAACATTTGAGGAAGTCCTGTGAAGTTTTAAACACAATCCTGCAGACATGAAAGACTAATCAAACATCTAGACTGTGGGTCCTTCTTCTGAATACCCTTGAGGGCCATTCTTGATACTCAGAATCAGTGACTGACAAGAGGGCATAGCCACATGGTGGTGAATCATTAGTCACAGCTCCCTCTGCCCTTTATGCTTGATGCCTGTGAGACCCCAGTTTTAATTTTTTCATCTCTGAACGTTCTTAAAGCAGACACTGGAAGTCGTGCTAGAAAGTATGTGGTTTAATGATGTTCAGAACTGCTTCATGGCCAAAAGCCAGAGAGAGTAATCCTTGACGGGGATATACTAATTATTTCCTGAATGGAAATGGGATGATACTTAAAACACATCCCTTCTGTTTTACACCCAGATCTCATGTATTGTCAGTTTGAAAATATAAGTATTTATTTTTGAGCAGCTAAGTGTTTGTTGATATTTATTCCTCCCATAATGAAGTATGTATTGGCATGTTTTTGGAAGACACTGAGAATTCCAGGCACTTTTTACACACTTCAGGGACAAAAGTAGATGTATAGTGTGAGGCTAACAGTTTGGAACAAGAAAAAAGTGGAATCAAAGAAGGATCTAATTACTAATATAGAGGGACTCAGAGTTGCTACTACTTGCTTTGTGATTAAAATTAAAATAATAAAGTTTTTATTTGAATTTTGGTGAAAGTGATGTAACTGGTTGAGGTTGCAGGATATGTTCTAATATTTCTTAAAATATATTTAACATATAGATGCAGAACATGTCTTATCAGTAGCCGTCATATTTACTGGAATTTTCTGGAAGCATCTAGTATAATTTTTTTGAAATATCAGTTCAGTTCAGTCGCTCAGTCGTGTCTGACTCTTTGCAACTCCATGGACTGCAGCATGCCATGCTTTCCTGTCCATCACCAACTCCTGGAGTTTACTCAGACTCATGTCCATGGAGTCGGTGATGCCATCCAACAATCTCATCCTGTCATCCCCTTCTCCTCCCACCTTCAATCTTTCCCAGCATCAGAGTCTTTTCCAATGAGTCAGTTCATCACATCAGGTGGCCAAAGTATTGGACTTTCGGCTTCAGCATCAGTCCTTCCAATGAGTATTCAGGACCGATTTCCTTTAGGATGGACAGGTTGGATCTCCTTGCTATCCAATGGACTCTCAAGAGTCTTCTCCAACACCACAGTCCAAAAGCATCAATTCTTTGGCACTCAGCTTTTTTTACAGTTCAACTCTCACATCCATACATGACTACTGGAAAAACCATAGCTTTGACTAGCTGGACTTTGTTGGTCAAGTAATATCTCTGCTTTTTAATATGCTTTCTGGGTTGATCATCACTTTTCTTCCAAGGAACAAGAGTCTTTTAATTTCATGGCTGCAGTCACGATCTGCAGTGATTTTAGAGCCCCCCAAAATAAAATCTTTCACTGTTTCCACTGTTTCCCCATTTATTTGCCAATATATTTTGAAATATATTTGTACTTATTTTCCCACTTTTAGTAAAATTTTAATATAACTTTTGTTTGCCCAGCATATAATATAAAGTTATCCAGAAAAAAAAATTAACCAAATCGTATTGGTAGTGATAAATTTACTAAGGCAGCACTGCTTTGCTCAAATAAATTATTAAATGGAGTTTTGTGATAGTTTTTACAGTACTGAAGTGTTAATTAAACCATTTTCCTGTTGCTTTCTTTTTTTTTGTGGTGGTGTACAGGCCTTGTCTTTGCATAAAATGAACTTAATTATTAGTTGCTTTACACACTGACAAGTGACTATATAAGCTACACATACATATGTATGTATATATACATTTGATACTAATTATGTCAATGTAAATATGTTCAAAAACAGGTTTGGGAAATACGGTGAAACAGTGACATTTACTAGTGGATGGGGACAATTTTTTGAGTTTTTTTTCTTTTATTATTTTCAAGTTCTATAATGATCACATATTACACTTATAACAGCTTTGTTGTTAGATTTTAAGCTGACTTTGCTGGATGGCATCACTGACTTGATGGGCAAGAGTTTGAGCAAGCTCCAGGAGTTGGTGATGGACAGGGAAGCCTGGCATACTGCAGTCTGTGGGGTCACAAAGAGTCAGACATGACCGAGTGACTGAACTGAACTGCACTTGCATTCAAAGCCATCCCTGTTTCATTATTGAAATACAAAAAGAGAAGATTTTTGGTTAACTTGATTATGTAAATATCCAAAAACGAAGACAACATAGTTACATGTCCACTACATATTATATAATATAAATGGAATTTTTTCTATTGTTTAAGATAATGGACATTTTTTTTGCAGCTTCTTAATGTAAACCCTGGACCTTTGTGTTGTCATCAACCCCGAACCCCTTTCTGACTTCATTATCACTGTAGGTCCAAATGCTCTTTTATTTTACTCTATTTTTTAAAATATAGCACTTCTAAAACTGTATATGGTGTTGCTATGAGAATGTTTTTAGAGGTATACAAATAATCATTTTCAGGGTATTCTGACATTTCCCCCCTTCACCCTGAGCTGATACGTTTGTGTTCTGCACAATGTAAGCCTTATTGTATTACATTGTAAAGCCTGTAAAAAAGCCATGATTAAACTGACATCTGAAAGCAGCTCTGAATAACCCACTTCCATATTTACATTTGTATGCATGTATATATAACTGTAGGAATTGTTCAGATGAGTCATATAAACTTACCAAATTAATGAGAATTTGTATACTTTCTGGCAATATTTTTCTCGCCAAATGATATTCTGTTGTCTAACAGAAAGCAATTAAGAAAGAACTGAGCTATAACAACTATAGCATGGGGAACTCCCTGGCTGTCCTGTGGTTTGTAAGTCACTCGGTCATATCTGACTCTTTGTGACCCTGTGGACCGTAGCCTGCCAGGCTTCTCTGTCCATGGAAATCTCCAGGCAAGAATACTGGAGTGAGTAGTCATTCCTTTCTCCAGGAGATCTTTCCGACCCAGGGATCAAGCTTGGGTCTCTTGCATTGCAGGCAAATTGTTTACTATCTGAGCTATCAGGGAAGCCAATGGTTAGGACTACACAATGTCACCGACGAGGGACTGGGTTTGATTCCTGGTCAGGGAGCTAAGATTCCAAAACCATGCGGTGTGGCCAATTAAAAAAAAAAAAGATCACAGTATAATGTTGTTCCCTTATATTTTAAGGGTTCTCTCATTTTTTTAAAGAAAAAGATGTGTTATATTTCAACATTAAGAAATACAAATATGATTTTTAATCTATAATGTGCATATGTTGTTTTGCCTGACAACATTCAAGCTTGCTGTTGAGGACAAAAAAAAATAAAAGATGGATCTGATGAAACTCATAAGATGAATTTGAACAGATAAAGCAGTTGCTGAGTAGGGCATATACGTGAACATAGAAAGGGATGAAAGGAAAAAAATGATACCTAATATACATAGAATACAAAAGACTTTTAAGATATATGAGGCTCTAAATGTAAGAGATGCTAAATGGTGACCAGGGATTAAATATCCATGAGCTGACTAAAGTATTGAACACTTATGATATAGCAAATACACAAGAAGCACATGTGACGCATCATAATCAGAAAGTCTTAATTAAGCTTCCCGTTGGTGCTACCTCTTCTGGTTTTAGACGTCCTCTCCCCAACAAGCACATGAAATCTGGAGCTGCTCAGCCAGCTAACTGGTGAGCTATAGGTATGACCAGGTCAACTTGGGCTTGAAACCCTCAGGTTGAACTCTTGTATGTCGTTGGCCCCAAGCACACTCTTGTAGTCTATGAGAAAGGATACCTGAACGGTGTATATCCCAGGATTCCTATCATCCTGCTCTTCTGTCTGTACAGTATTTTACGTGTCCTAGCTTACTCCACGCACGTTCTTAAGAGTCTCGCAGAATGTGTTTCAGATAGATTTAATAAACCATCCAATGCCAACATTTTAATTCAGCCTGTTCAGGGTTTCTGTCCCATATCTCCAGGGTCACTTGCCTGATAGTATATTGAAACTACTCTAAGATCAAGGTAATTTCCTCCATGATAAAATTAATTTGTGTTCCTGCTCAGGTTTTACTATCACCATTAAAAAATAAAAGATTTCAGCACTTGTAAAGAGAAAGATCAAAGATAAGTTGTCACCGCGATATTTCTCCACACTTGAAAGAGGAGTTTGTTCTGCAATTTTTTTTTCTTTTTCTTTTTTTTTCCCCCAGTGAAATGTAGATGTTAGAATTAAGAAAAGTCAAGCTGTCTGGGATCTGTGCTGTGTGTGTATGTCTCTGACGTGAGGCCTGGAGAGAAGATCCTTAGGTAATCACCTTATAAAAATGTCCATTCAAATACACCTAACCCCAAGAGACAATTGAATGCTTTGAGATGGGAACTCAAAGACCGAGTATGAGTGTGACGATCTTAAAACACAAGAACCAAGACCTCTCATATTTGAGGAGCCTGTCAGTTGGACTTAAATGTACAATTAGAGAATTCTTCTTTGACTTTCATTTGGACTTTCTGAGAAGACTAATTGAATCCCCTCGGGGAAATTTATTCAGTGTCTCCACCTCAGTGACACCACTACATCAAAGGTATTAGAACTTGGACTCTGATTGGTTTGAACAAGAACTTCTTGTCTGCACACTGAGGTGGTGAACTTGCAGTATTAACCTTTCAGGCAACAAAGAATGTAAAATTCTACTTCCGTGTCTTCTAAAAATGTAGATAGACTTAATGTATTCACGCAAGCTGACCTGACAACATATCAATATACAGAATTTCTTAAAAACCTTTATAGATTGAAGTTTTCCTCTAGCCTTTGGAGTCCAATGAATTTTTTTAATGTTTTATGGAAAACCTCACAACCTTCCTTTATAAGAGTTATATCTGCAGATTTCCAAATCTATATACTCCTGTAAGTTCACCAGAGAACATCTTATTATAAACTCTCCACATCCTTATTTCCATTCCAAGTGATTTTGCCCTAATCCCATATACATATCATATACATTCCATATATATTATCCTTAATGTACATAAGAAAAAATTAAATATTTTGTTGTTTATGCTGTCCCTCTGCTTATCCATTTGTAGTTTTCATAAGAAATATGAATAAAATGTTCATTTTGCAGAAAAACATAATATAACAACAAATATATCACCTACATGTTTAAAATATAGTTATTTGGGTCTGTTTTTAAACTTTTATTGTGTGTTTGCTTTATTTATATGTATTTGTTGTTATTCTTGAATTTTGCATATTTATTATCTTATAAGCTGCTTTTTTCATTTAATACATTATTACTATATTTGATATTATCAATTTTAGATTATAAATGTAATTCTACTTTTGCATTATGTATTTCAATAATTTATACAAATAATATCTCAAATCAGAACCACTATTTTGAAAAATTCTGGACTATGAATTATAGTTTATGTAAAATGCTCCTTTCTGTAAGGTCATACTTGATGGCCCTGCCTCAAGTCCACTGTAAACAACTCCAAGTTTATATATTAAAAACAATATAATGAACATTCTTGGGCACACTCATAATAATTCGCTTAGAATGAGTTTGTATATATAGCATTGCTCAGACTAGGAAGAAAATGTTGAGCCACTTGATATATATCATTTTTGTTTCAGAAAGAACAAATTCATTTTCCTACCTAACCTGTTCATCTTACAGTAAATATGTGTGACATTCCCCTTTTTTGGACCTTCATTGTCATTAAAATAGATTTTTATCAACTTGATAGTTATTTTATACCTTTATACTGTTTTAATTTACATTATTTGTTTATTGTGTAATTTGAGCTTTTTCTTGTGCTTATTTGTATATTTATGGCTTATCTGATGAAGTTTTCATTGATAAACTGATCATTTGTCTTTCCAAGCAATTTTTAAAATTTGTTGTTTTTATTGATTTCTAAATGCTACTTATTCTGAAATGTATCTACTATATATGTTAAAATATTTTTTTTTCAAATTTCTAACTTACTTTTTAGTTTTCAAATTTTTTAGGTAGTTCAGTTTACATACTCTTTCAACTGTGTATCTCTTCTTTAGTATGCATATCAGCTTGTAAACTTGTCATTATCTTTTGTCAAAGTGTACTTTAAACTGCCCTGTAAACATTTCTCTGAACCCTTGATGGCTTCCTATCATCTAGCCTGAGTCAAGTTTGCTAGACTTGTTCTTGCCCTTTGTCTGTTTTCAGTGAACATGGTAAGGACTTTTGTGACTCCAGAAATGATTAATTCTCACACATATCTTTCTGTCTGACATGTAATCATATCTCAAATATGGTTGTATAAGTCCTAATCATTCAAAATCTTCTACAATATCCCCTGTGTAACTATCTCTTACTAAGAATCCAATTCATGATTAACTCATCACTAATATTTGCTTTTTCTTTTGTGATTCCCTGAATTGTGGGAGAAATCCCACTACGCCTTCTCTCATGTTTGTATATAACTTTTGTTTCACATATTAATTATTTATTTACTTACTTTAAAAAAAATAAAACCCATTACTTAGGTTTTTTATTAGTTTATAAACTGTGAGGTTAAGAATTCTATCTCCATATATTTCTGTGCCCCACAGTTAAAAAATAATACATTTTGCTAAGTGTATTTGCAATTTTGAGTAAAATAGAAGAATAAATTAATTATTTTTACTCCAAAAAATGATTATCAGAGAATTTAAATCATTAATGGCGTTACAGAATAATGGTTGAACTTTTGATGAACTCTTCAAGAACAGATAAAATTACCTAGCTCATATGTTATTCTTTTGTTATTCCTATCTTATGCTAATTAATTTTGTCTCTTTAGATTTAGGCTTCTACATTAATTTAGTGATAACATACAATATGATAGTCATATTTCCTCAGGAAATCCTACTAAATCATTTTAAAATATAGTAAGTGTTAATAATTACAGTGATACTAGCTGACTTTTATGGTGTTCTTACTTACCACCTTCCAAGGACTGTTTTGTAGACAGACTTCTTGTCATTAAAACAATAAATATCTTTTCCCCTGCTTTATAAATTAAAGAAGGAAGCTCAGAAAAATATAAATAACTTAATTTGCCAGGAATGTAATTCCAGTGACTCCATATCTTTCACATACAAAGCTGCCTTCCTTGGTTTACCTGCACTTAAATTCCTCAGCTGTTCCCCCCTTACAGAAGTCCCCACTTATCGAAAACTTCCCTTACCCTGGGAAGGTATGCACCTATAAACTGCAATCTGAAGATATTCAGTGGAAAATTTCAGAAACAAGCAATCCCTGTGTTTTAAATTGTGCAGCATTCTGAGTAGCTTGATGAAATCTCCTGCTGAGATGCTCTGCTTCATCCGGGACAAGGATCATCCCTTTGTCCAGGCGTCCTTCCCCTTAGCCACTGAGTAGCTGTTTTGATTTTCCAATGGACTCTTGTGGCATCTCAGTGCTTGTGTTCAAGAAATCTTTATTTTATTTAATAATGACCCCAAACCGCTAGAGTACTGATACTGGCAATTCAGATAAGGCAAAGAGAAATTGTAAAGTACTTCCTTTAAGTGAAAGGATGAATGTTCTCCACTTAATAAGGACAAATATTGCACCCTGACGTTTCTAAGATCTATGATAAGAATTAATCTTGTAATAAATTGTGAACAAGGAAAAAGAAATTCATGCCAGTTTTTCTGTCACATCTCAAACTGCAAAATGACAACCTCTCTGCCATCGAGGCGCTTGCTGTTGCGTGCTCAGTCGTGTCTGACTCTCTGCAACCTCTTGGACTGTAACCCTCCTCTGTCCCTGGAATCCTCCAGCAAGAATACTGGAGTGGGTGGCCAATTCCTACTCCAGGGGATCCTCCTGACCCAGGGATCGAACCCGTGTCTCTAGTGTTTCCTGCATTGGCAGATGGATTCTTTACCAAGGTGCCACCTGAGGATAAGTGATTAGTGAAGACATTACATTTACACAAAGGATGTTTTTGAAAAAGAGAGCACTTTATTGCAATGTTGTGTTATGTTTGTTCTATTGTACTATTAGTTATTGTTGTTAATTGCTTACTTTGCCTAAATTATAAATTGAACTTTTTCATAGGTATGTTTGTATGAGGCTTTTCTGGTAGCTCAAACAGTAAAGAATCTGCCTGCAATGCAGGCAACCTAGGTTCAATCCCTGGGTATATATAGAAACAAAAACAAAAACAAAAAACACAGTATATGCCTGGTTCAGTGCTATGATTTCAGGCATCCATGGGGGTCTTGGAACCTATCCCCTGCAGATAAAAGGGATCTACTGTACTTACAGAAAATATTTTAACCAAAGGTTTCCATTTATTTGAATAATCCTCAAGGACCTTCACTGAAGCCCTTATTCTAAAAATGATCTCAAACTTTAACTAAAGTGAACGAGAGTATAAAGAATTTATGAATCAGGTCCATCTGCAAAGACAAGTTAGAAGCACCAGAGACAAATATCATGGTAATGAGCTCTCTGGCTGAGAACAGCCCTTATTTTCTTCTCTGACAGGGTTTTGGTTCACTTTGCCCTGAATAGACTCAGTCTTGGAGAGTGATGAAGTATTCCTGGCACTTGGGCTTGGAGTCACTCTCACTGATATTTCAGTGATTAGAGAAATATAAGCAAAACCTTTCAACAGCCATACCCCTGAAATGACCTGCTTGTGATAGCTCTGAATATTGCACTTTCTCAATTGGAAATCCACTAAACTGAGACAGGTAAGCCCATGTGGAGTGAAAATGATGCAGAACTAACAAGATACTAAAGAAAATGAGAAAAATCCTGAGGCTAGTTGGAAGGCCATTTGAAGCTGATGAATTTGTTGTTATTTGCAATAGAATTCATCTGATTCACTGGAAAGAATGGCACTTCTTATTGGGTACTTTTATGTTTCAATTAATATATTAGTGGCAACATTCTAGAATCTCTGGATGAAAGTTGTCATTGCTTCTCTATTTCTTGTTGTCAGGTCAAGTAGTTCTCAAAACTAGTCAACAGAAATACCTGTGATGGTTATCAAAGTAATGTAGATATTCAACCCTCTTCACTAAATTCTGAGTAAAGATAGTTTTTCAGCACTAATATCAAAATATATATCATATATATAACTTATATGTTTATAAATGCCTAGTTAATTGTAGACATTATCTACTGCCCTGTCTTATGACTGATTAAAATTTAGGAGGGAAAGCATGTAAAAATTTATAGATAGATAGACATGTGTATATAGACATAGATACATAAATATAATAATTTTTCATATACATAGATATATATTTAAATATTTTCATATATATGTATATATACTTTTTCTTGCTGCCTTATTCAATAGCATTTGATTATATAGCAAAAGAAATTTACTTCTGATATAAAAATATCAATTGGCTTATGGACAAACAAGGAAGACCAATGGATATTAGTCTTTACAAAAATACATGGTGAATTTTAAAATCAAGGCATGAGTCAAAATTTCTGGCACATGACACAGGAGGAGTGTGAGTGATTCTGCATGTTAGACCACTGCAGCTTCAATAGCTCTCCTGTGCCATAGACTTCTGGGAGAACAGTCTTCACGTGTTGTGAGAAAAGTTAACTTCTCAGCACTCTGCTTCTCCTACATTATGCTTCATAAACAATCAAAAGTTTCCCACAGAGGGTTTTTCTACAGAGGCATTTACTAGCTCAACTCTTGGTTGATCTGTAAAGCTTATGTTCTTATATCAACAATGATGTTTTTGGTTCCAATAAAACAACGCGAACAAATAAATTGCACAGCAAGACCTGCAAGAGCAAAAGCCTCCTTGGACTGGTAAGCCACCAGGCAGAGAATGTAAAGGCCTGTTTCCTCCTTTATTATTCCTCCATTTCCAGTGCTTCCATCCATGGCTGGAAGACAGCCGCAGCAACTAAGAAGCTTCTAGCGTAATAGCCAAGGAAGGAAGATGCCAGAGAGAGAAGGATAAGAAGAAAGTAGAGATGTTGGCTTCCTTCCACACTGTTTCTCCTTCTTATAATATTCACAAATACCGCTAAGAGTGTATCCCCAGTTTCATTGCACCAGTGGGTCATAGGTCATCTGCACACAACCACTGGAAATAAAGAATTGGATGTCAGATTCACTAAGGTGGATCTTCTAGGGTTGAAGAAGGGGAAAGAAAGTGAGGTGAGTGGCTATCTTCTCTGAACATGCTGCTTGTGTTGTTGTTCAGTCATTCAGTCATGTCCAACTCTTTGCGACCCCATGAATTGGAGCAGACTAGGCTTCTCTGTCCTTCACTATCTTCTGGAGTTTGCTCAAACACAGCTCCATTGGGTCAATGATGTCATCCAAACATCTCATCCTCTGTTACCCCTTTTTCCCCTTGCCCTCAATCTTTCACAGCATCAGCAGTCAGCTCTTCACATCAGGTGGCCAAATTATTAGTCAGTTTCAGCATCAGTCCTTCCAATGGATATTCAGGACTGATTTCCTTGAGGATGGACTGGTTGGATCTCCTTGCAGTCCAATGGACTCTCAAGAGTCCTCTCCAGCACCACCATTTGAAAGCATCAATTCTTTGGCACATCTTTCTTTATGTTCCAAGTCTCATATCCCTACATGAATACTGCAAAAAACATAGCTTTGATTATTCAGAACTTTGTCAGTAAAATAATGTCTCTACTTTTTAATGTGCTGTCTGTTTGTCATAGATTTTCTTCCAAGGAGCAAGCATCTGTTAATTTTGTGCTTGTGGTCATCAAAAGGCTGCTAGTTTAGCTTAAATAATATCTGGCTGCTCTTATAAAAATCAGCAGAGTAGCTTTAGCGTAAGCAAGCGAGAGTTTTAATTAATGAATTCCAGACCAAAGTATTTGGATTTCAATGGATCTTTCTAAAATAAGGAAAAGGTGAATTGGCAACCCAAAACAGCAGATTTAAAAAAAATAAAGGATATATGATTATTGTATCTGATACTATCTTGACATTTGTACGTCCAGGCTGGTAAAAGGTCCTTTCTAAGAATATGCTAGGAGTTAGGAAGGAGACGTGGCTTAAAAAGTTGATGAACAGAAAAGGGAACAAGTCAGAGTTGTATAGGCTGCTAACACTGACACTACTTTATGACTCTAAAGATGTTGCCATCTCTTTTACAGTCTAAAGTTTGCAGATTTATCGGTACTTCAAACAAACAAACAAGAAATCCTCATGTAACACAGGATGCCACATCATATAACTAGAAATTTTAATGAAAGAAAAGCCTCAACATGATATAATACTGCTTTAAAATTTACATATATATGAAGAAGATATCCTCAGGGAATAGATTTGTTTTTCTTAATTTGTATATTGTTAAATTCCCTGCATGTGAAGTCTGCTTAAATTCCATTAACTTGACAGCTTGTGCTAACACTTTAAAATCTTTTGATGAATTCTGTGTAGGTATGAACCTGTACATTGAAATTAATGGGAGTTCTCAAAGTGGATCAGGCAGGAGCAAGACCTTTTAAATCCTGAACATCAAGACAGCGCAGGCTAAAGAAGATTGCCGGACACCACTGAAAAAGAGAGAAGACAGAGGGGGTGGGTGGCCCAAGTGTGATTTATTGTCAGTAATAAACTTGGCCAAGAGGCCAGCAGGCTCTAGAATTAATCTTACCCAAGAGATCCGTGACAGTTCTCTCAGAGCTGGTTTTAAGCAAAGCCAAATACTTCCTGAAGAGCCAAGGAGAGGTATGTTGCATACAGGGCAACAGCAAAGTAGGTCAGTAGATCAAATGTCAGATTTTGAAGAGGGAGGCAATGCTAGGCAAAGAAAGGTACGGCTTGAGAAGGAAGAATTGTTTCTCTGCATTGTGAATGGTTAACAGTGGTAATATTCGTATGATTACTATCATATGAGAATAGATATCAATGGTATATCTAACAAATAAAGACATAATTTTTTATGCATCTGTAGGACACTTGCTTTGTGCTTATCACTGTTTTGAAGGTGTATCTTCTTTGCATACTTTCCAGTATTTTTAGCCGATATTCAACCTTAGGTTTGAAACCATCACCGAAGAGACAGAACACGACCCTTCTGTCCAAATAAACAGGGACACATGCTGGTACTAAGAATGGCAATTTGCTCCCTGTCAGCACTTCACTGGCGACCTCAAGTTCCTTCATGTTGGTCTTGGCAAGGAGTGAGCCCACAAAAGCCAGAACAATAGACTAAAATGGGTAATGGATTACCCTTCATTGTGTTACTGTATTTGTTTTTCCCTTGAAGTAGCCAAAGCTTCTGTGAAGCCTGGGACAGTTAGGCACTTGATAAGTTGTCTAACCTAATGCCCAAACAGTTGTTGAAAAGCTGGCAAAATTTATGCATTCAACTAATTTCCGCCTAAGGACAAACAAGCTATCTTTACTTGTTTACTTCCAGAGTAGAATTTAATCAATTACCCCAAACCTGTAAGTATATTATACACATACTTCCAAAGTTTACTTAAAGCAAAAATTATAACTGATTTTGGAATTGTGCTGACATTAGTTTAATTCCATATATTAAGCAAAGCTTCCCCTAGAGGATATAAAAACAATTTTTAAAAGAAATATGGCCTTTGTTAGGTTGCAAAGCCCACAATTTAATCATTTTTATCTTGAAAATTGTTACTTAGTCAGATGCATTCTTATAAGGTTATTTCATGAACATAATTAAATATCATAATCCCTTTAAAAGACAAATTATTGACTAAAACAAATAGAATATTCAGTATTTAAAATGCAAATACTATTGAGCATGTGTTTTTGCTGCTTCTGAAAAGAATTATCACTTTTGACATATTTTCTTTGGCAGTTTATGAAAATTAAATTGATGGTGTACTATTGTGAATAGATTTTAAAATAAAGGGGGATTATGCAAAAATAGACACCCTGTGCATTCCTTTTATTTATTTGGACAAATTATTTTAATTAATTGCAAGTTGAGCTCTTAAGTACTTTAGACATTAAAAATCCCCTGATTCCTATGAAGTATGAATTTATCCAGATTCTTTGCTATAGTAAAACACTAAACAATAATACTGAATCAAAGTTATGATTTAATAAGTATGAAAATGCAAAATGTTAAAATTTATAAGAGCAAGATTTTCTGGCTCAAGTTTACTTACAAAGGGCACAAAGTTCAAAGTTACCCTTTTTTCTTTTCTGGAAGTTATCATAATTAACTAAAAAGTCACAAAAAAACATTTTTGGCAGTGGTTTAAGCCTATTTTTCACATATTCATGGCACATAATGAGCTAAGGGATTTTTCTCAAATGTTGTGATTAACATTCACCTTTTCATGAACCTTATGCTTAGGAAAATACAAAAAAGAAGGATTTCAGGAAATGACAAAAACATAACGATAGGTATTTAAAGTCCCTAGCTGTGGGGATCTTAATTGCATCAACAATGCGATTGATCATCAGTGAACATTATTCCTCTGGGAATGCTCACACTGCCTAATGGACTATAAGAAGGCTTTCAAAGAGCCAAACCTATTTAACAGCTTGGAGAAACTCTTGCTGGGAATCACTGCTTAATAGACGGAGCTTTCTCTTCTGCCAGGAACTTGATTTTTCAACACATCTTTCTAACAGATAATGGCTTCAGAATATGTAGTTGAGTCTTACTGCCATTGTCAAGTACCACGGTGGTATGTGAATTCTACCGTTCGGTAAACATTATTTACTTTAGACTAAGCCTTATCTTTTCTAGGATGTGCAGAAAAGGAATAAATATTAACTCATCTAGCAGTTCAGGGTGAATCGTTCAGAACCTTTTCTTTCATTAAACAAAAAGGCCTGCTAAACTGTGGTGTAACTAAGGAGAGAAGAAGAGAAAATGTTTAGGCAAGAGGGTTGAAAAGCCTTGAAAATTGGGAGGAGTCTCTCTGCAAGTGCTCTCTCTGTGTCTCATAGTTTTGCAAATAGCTGATTCATAACGGAAAAGCCAGGTAGTACACACCGGTATCATGACCCAATATGAGAGGCCATATGCAGTGTATGTTCATCAGGATAATGTCACTCAGTTGATGAAATTATAGTGTGACACAATAAAAATAGCTAAATGTTGATTCTTTCTGGTTCTAACATCTTTGAAATGCAATATGGCTATACTTACAAGAATAAAAATACAAGTGACCAAATAAGTTTTGTTATATTGCTTAATGTAATTTTTAAAAAATTTCTCTTCCTCTGTTTTCTTCCTTGCTCCTGTAGTTTTTTGTTTTCTTTTCTTTTGCTTTCTTTTTTCTTTTTAAAGTTTCTTTCTGTATATTTTCTCACTTTCTCTGGTCCTGCATAAGCAGATGATTGACTTTTCTTTCTTGTCTTAAAAAGAGGTGTGCAGTTGAGTGAAAACCCCAAGTTTGCTAAAGCAATCTTATCTTCCCAAATAACCTGTGTGATTTTTAATGCTTAACATCACACAAAAAATCATGTAACATTTCTTAGAAGGAGAATAAAGAAATATAAAGAGAGGGAAAGGGACTAAAAGAGATTCAACCAAGCTTGAGGCAGACAGTACTGATGGTCTCATGAGTATTGGAGATCCATTCCCTACTTTCTGGCATTTCTTCCCAAAGGTAACAAGCCTGAAAGAAAAGGCATTCCATGAGAAGCCAATGTCCTGGGCATCCACCTGCAGCACCGTTACTGCCTGCTTGATATCCTCCTAAATCTACAGGGGAGTTCCTCTGACTTCAGAGTTGACTGCAAACCAAAATAAACTGGGTCTGGTGACACTACATACAGGTGACTCCTGAAGTGTTCCAGCTCCTTCAAGACTGCTCTTGAAAGACCATGGGAAGATCCTTCCAGCTGGCAGAACATGAAGCAGAATGTTTCACTGTCTATTTGTTCTGCATAGAGATACACACCGAGGCCTGGATTTACATAAGGACATGATCAATGGCTGATGTTTGGCTGGATGTTTAGGATAAGGAACAATATAATAGAAGGCAATAATGGACTCTGAATATGAATTTCAGAATTGTGTTTTATTCAAACACACAAACACACACACACACACACACACACACACACACACACACACACACCTGCATGTGGATCCTAGTTGCAGAGAACACTTTCCATAAACCCATAGACAATATGTACTTCTATGAATTTAAGTTCATTTCCTCCAACAACTCAACTGCTTGTTCAAAGGCTTCATAAACTAAATATCTGTAATGGCATCAATGAAAGTTATGTATGGGCTGAAAAACATGGACTTACTGTGTGCTATAATTGACTTGATAAGTCCCACAGCTGGGTGCATAAAAGCATTGGCCATGACCAGTTCTGAGACCCCAGTGTGCTACGATGCCCTGAGATGATCCACAGGTCACCTGGTGGCAACTTAATTTCAATGGAACTTTGGGAGGGAGAATAATTTTCCTCACCAGGTTTTCTTTTTCCCTTCCTGTTTTGCTTCAGTGAGCACCACTATAGAGTTGTAAAGTATTTCACTAGAGTGACTCAGCGGAAAAGAATCCTCCTGCCAACGTGGAAGACATGGATTCGGTCAGGAAAATCACCTGGAGGAGGAAATGACAATATACTCCAGTATTCTTAACTGGGAAATTCCATGAACAGAGGACCCGGTGGTCTATAATCCACAGGATAGCAAAGAATGGGACATGACTGAACATCCCCACTATGGAATATCTTAGGCCATTGCAACCACTGAGATCAAGAAACTCAATTTCACAAACTGGTAATCAAGAACAAAAAGTGTTATCTTAAAAGGCAGTGTTTTTTAATACTATACATACATTTCACATTGGGTTTCCCTAGCGGCCCAGCAGGAAAGAATCTTCCTGTAATGCAGGAGCTGTGAGCTAGATCCCTGGATTGGAAAGATCCCCTGGAGAGGAAAATGGCAACTCATTCCAGTATTCTTGCCTGGGAAATCCCATGGACAGAAGAACCTGGTGGATTACAGTCCCCGGGATTGCAGAGTCAAACGACTTAGTGACAAAACAACAATAAATTTCACAGGATTTTTAAAATTTCAGATTTATAAACAGGTATAACTGACAAATACATTGATAAGATAGTGTGCCTTGTGGTTATTTGATATCTATATCCTCTGGCTATCATGACCAGAACGGTGTTAAACTATAGCACTAATAATATTCATTCTTGCCACATTTCCCTGTCTACTCTCTAGGGGGTACCTTTTGATTTTTCAATTTCATGATTTCAGCAGGCCCTCCATTGTATATCAAAATCACAGACAATAATCCTATAGAAAACTTAACAGTAGAGATATCCATCTAGAAAAAAAAAAACAATTTTAAAGAGCCTTAATTCTGTGAAAAATATCAATGCCACGTTAGTGACATATGTTCCAAATAGTTTCCAAGTTTATTTACCTTCTACATTTGTTTGTGGAATACTTTATTCTTCCATTCATCAGGTCTACCACTGTTTTCTCCATTTTGTCTTCTAAATTTGAAGCTTTGTTTATCATTCTTCTTTACCATGAAATTGCAGTAACATTTGCTTAGATTTTCTTCTAGTGCCTTTCTAAGCCATCCCATTTTAGAATTTATTTCATTATCAGATTATGCATGAAACAGACATCTTCCTTCCAGCACCACTCCTCCTTCAGCTTCACTGAGTGAAATACATCTGAGGAGACTGGGAGGGTAAGAATAATGTGGAACTAGTTTGATTTAGGTTTGTGAAATGGCCACATAAATAAAAGCCATGTCAGAAAGAACTTCCAAGTCGAAAAGCTGGCTGTCCAATTGGTCGCATCAAAGCATGCTGTTTCCTCAGTGTTTACCACGGTGAATATACATATTCACATCTTCCGTGCTATGTGAGACAGGGTCCTTTATACGTCTTTCTATTTGAATTTAGGTGAATAAGTTTACACAAATGAGGCTACTGATATGGATAAAGAAATAGCAGTAATGAAGATGCAAACATAAGAAATGTTTCTTTGGATTTACCCAGGACTCTGTGTGTGTGTGTGTGTGTGTGTGTGTGTGACATTACTCAGTTTGGATGTGAAGACACCAGTCAATACTCTACTTTTTCATTTGTGTGTGTGTGTGTGTTATAGAACACCATATCTCTGAATTTACAATGAAGTAACACTATAAATACTACTGTTGTTTAGGTTTCTGAATTCCTTCTTTACTTTCTGGAACATTTGAGAATCATTAAAATATATACATTTTCCTGAGAGAGAGAGAAAAATGCAGTATTTCCTGCCGTATCACTAACCAAGGATGGCACAGTCATCTGTAATTCCAGCCCTCCAATGTGAATTCCTGTGCCCTAAGGACACTCAGCATTCAGAAAACTAAGATCATGGCATCCAGTCCCATGACATCATGACAAATAGATGGGGAAATAGTGGAAATAGTAGCTGACTTTATTTTTCTGGGCTCCAAAATCACTAAAAATGGTAATTGCAGCCATAAAATTAAAATAAGCTTACTCCTTGGAAGGAAAGTGATGACCAACCTAGACAGCATATTAAAAAGCAGAGACATTACTTTGCCAACAAAGGTCCATCTAGTCAAGGCTATGGTTATTCCAGTGGTCATGTAGGGATGTGAGAGTTGGACTATAAAGAAAGCTGAGCACCGAAGAATTGATGCTTTTGAACCGTGGGACTGGAGAAGACTCTTTTTTTTTTTTTTTTTTTGGAGAAGACTCTTGAGAGTCCCTTGGACTGCAAGGAGATCCAACCAGCCTGTCTTAAATGAGATCAGTCCTGGGTGTTCATTGGAAGAACTGATGGTGAAGCTGAAACTCCAATACTTTGGCCATCTCATGCAAAGAGCTGACTCATTGGAAAAGACCCTGATGCTGGGAAAGATTGAGGACAGGAGGAAAAGGGGACAACGGAGGATGAGATGGCTGGATGGTATCACTGACTCGATGGACATGGGTTTGGGTGGACTCTGAGAGTTGGTGATGGACAGTGAGGCCTGGCGTGTTGTGGTTCATGGGGTTGCAAACAGTCAGACATGACTGAGTGACTGAACTGAACTGAAAGGACACTCAGGAAGGAGAAGAATACCTACCAGCTCACAGACATCAGGGCTGCAGTCACTCCCTATGGTGAGCTGCAAGGATGCTCAGGGTGTGGAAAAACACAGGACACTGTCCCCAGATAGCTGAGATACATGTGAAAGCAATGACTTCAGTGAGCTCAGACGCTTGCATCTTTCCATACATAGGATAATGCTGAATTCCTTAACGCGGGATATTTGATTCCCTTTCATCAACAATATCTTTTGATGTTCAGCACCTGTCCTTTGTTGTAACACTTCTATATAACCTTGCCACTCCCCTCACCTCCTTGGAACATTTGTCTCAGGGTTGGTTGATATGTTGTCTTCTGGGCTTGAAGTCCTAAAATTTCCCACTGAATAAAACATAACTCTCATAACTCTCAATTTTTAAGTAGTAAATACATATATATATACACACACACACATATAATCACAATGGTGTGATCACTCACCTAGAGCCAGACATCCTGGAATGTGAAGTCAAGTGGGCCTTAGAAAGCATCACTATGAGCAAAGCTAGTGGATGTGATGGAATTCCAGTTGAGCTATTTCAAATTCTGAAAGATGATGCTGTGAAAGTGCTGCACTCAATATGCCAGCAAATTTGGAAAACTCAGCAGTGGCCACAGGACTGGAAAAGGTCAGTTTTCATTCCAATCCCAAAGAAAGGCAATCCCAAAGAATGCTCAAACTACCGCACTGCTGCACTCATCTCACACGCTAGTAAAGTAATGCTCTAAATTCTCCAAGCCAGGCTTCAGCAATACGTGAACCAAGAACTTCCAGATGTTCAAGCTGGTTTTAGAAAAGGCAGAGGAACCAGAGATCAAATTGCCAACATCTGCTGGATCATCGAAAAAGCAAGAGAGTTCCAGAAAAACATCTATTTCTGCTTTATTGACTATGCCAAAGCCTTCGACCGTGTGGTTCACAATAAACTGTGGAAAATTCTGAAAGAGATGGGAATACCAGACCACCTGACCTGCCTCTTGAGAAACCTGTATGCAGGTCAGGAAGCAACAGTTAGAACTGGACATGGAACAACAGACTGGTTCCAAACAGGAAAAGGAGTACATCAAGGCTGTATATTGTCACCCTGCTTATTTAACTTCTATGCAGAGTACATCATGAGAAATGCTGGGCTGGAAGAAGTATAAGCTGGAATCAAGAATACTGGGACAAATATCAATAATCTCAGATATGCAGATAACACCACCCTTATGGCAGAAAGTGAAGAGGAACTAAAAAGCCTCTTGATGAAAGTGAAAGAGGAGAGTGAAGAAGTTGGCTTAAAGCTTAAGAATCAGAAAACTAAGATCATGACATCTGATCCCATCACCTCATGGGAAATAAATGGGGAAACAGTGGAAACAGTGTCAGACTTTATTTTTTTGGGCTCCAAAATCACTGCAGATGGTTATTGCAGCCATGAAATTAAAAGACGATTACTCCTTGGAAGGAAAGTTATGACCAACCTACATGGCATATTAAAAAGCAGAGACATTACTTTGCCAACAAAGGTCCGTCTGGTCAAGGCTATGGTTTTTCCCTCCTGGTCATGTATGGATATGAGAGTTGGATTTTGAAGAAAGCTGAGCACAGAAGAATTGATGCTTTTGAATTGTGGTGTTGGAGAAGACTCTTGAGAGTCCCTTGGACTGCAAGGAGATCCAACCAGTCCATCCTAAAGGAGATAAGTCCTGCGTTTCATTGGAAGGACTGATGCTGAAGCTGAAACTCCAATACTTTGGCCACCTGATGCAAAGAGTTGACTCATTTGAAAAGACCCTGATGCTGGGAGGGATTGGGGGCAGGAGGAGAAGGGGACAACAGAGGATGAGATGGCTGGATGGCATCATCAACTTGATGGGCATGAGTTTGATTAAACTCTGGGAGTTTGTGATGGACAGGGAGGCCTGGTGTGCTGCAATTCATGGGGTCGCAAAGAGTCGGACATGACTGAGCAACTGAACTGAACTGATATATATATATATATATGTAAAGCTTCATGGGATTTAACAGGTGGCTTAGTGGTAAAGAATCTGCCTGTCAAGCAGGAGATGCAGTTTCAATCCCTGTGTCAGGAAGATCCTCTGGAGAAAGAAATGGCAACCCTCTCCAGTATTCTTTTCTGGGAAATCACATGGACAGAGGAGTCTGGTGGTCTATAGTCCATGGGATTACAAAAGAGTCATGCAGGACTTATTGACAAACATCAACAACAAAAGCTTCACTGAATATATGCCCCAAAAGCCTTTGTCTCAATTACTAGAAAGTTTTCTTCCACAAAGAAAGAAAACCAAATAGTTCTGCTCCTACCTGTAACCTACATCAGTAAACAGAGTAATTCCAAATATTTTACATCTTCATAATTGCCAGCTAGATTAGCAAACTGCTAATGCTTTGATTTACAAATCGGAAGCCCCTTTGGTTTGCCTGGGCTTCAAGAAGATTGAACTGTCTCCTCTATTCCCTGAAAGTAAGTAAATGACTGTTTATTCATTCTCTTGATTAGAAGGTTGCCCTCCAGTCAGATAAAAGAGGTTCCATAATAAATATGAGACTCCCATGTTTGGTTTCGGTTTCTAGATTTAGTACTAAACGTTAAAATGAATTGGAGCTTGATTTTTGTTCGGGAACCAGTGCCAGATAAAACAAGGAGTGAGCAAGCGGACTGGTTTGCAGACAGGAGCTCCTTTATAAAGAAAAGAGAACTTGCATTTCAATGTAACAGCAACTGGGTTATTCCAGTGTGTGTGATGGTGTGTGTGTGTTATCTTCTCAGCAGGACTTTTTTTATTCATTCTCTCTGATATTCTGCATGGTAGCCATTGTTGTTAAAGATCAAACTAAAAGCATCTTACCTACTTCTTTAGTTACTGAATCAAAAATCTTTGGCCAAATTTCTCCTTCATTGATACCAGTTCTATAACAATGCTTTGGAGATTAAAATACACAAATATACACACAGAGAAGGTGAAACAAAATAAATTTCCATAGTTATACTATTTATGGGCATGCGCATGTTTTTTTTCCCCTTTTTTCTCTCCCCAGTCCCACCTTTTGGAGGACTGTAGGACTCCCTTTGCTTCATAATTTTGTCATTTGGCCTCCGGTAATAAATCAATTTCTTCCAATTCATCTCCTCTTCTCTTGCCTTGGGGACGATCTTATGTCTCCTTTGACTTGTAATAGAGCTGCTCTGCTTTCTGAGTTGCTGACAAATTGGCCAATAATGGGAGTAATGGATACAGCAGTCTCTTGCCTCCCTCTGAGCAATTTACATGTCGAGGCTAAAGTGTCTCCTCTTCTGAATCGTGGGCTCAGAGGAGTACCCAACTGGAGCTACTAATGGAGCTGAGCCCCAGTACCTAAAGTCAATGGATCAATAATAAAATTATCTCACTTGCTAAGTTTGATCCACAGAGACAAGAAAGGAATGGGATAGATGAGGGAAGGGAAAAGAGGAAGAGGATAATGTTACTGAGAATTGATAGTTATGTGCACGCTCTTCTGTGTTTCTGACCAGCAGCCTGCCAGCTGGGTACACTGCGACGTGAGAGGCTGATGTTGTTTTAGGATCTATTTAATTCGGAAACAAGAAATGAAGTTGAGTATTCAATGTTACAAGCTGTACTTGCTGGGTTTTTGTCTGTTCACTTGTTGATTCATAATTCAATCAATCTCACCAAGAAGTTTGGTTTGTTTTTTAGCACAAGGGAGATTGATGTTTACCTCTTTTCTTCCCCTGCAGGCATCCATCTATACCTCCAAATCCTATTTCTTTCATCATATTTTCACTTGACTTCTAGGAAGATGGTCTGATGTTTTACACAGATTCCAAGATACACACTAGCCATGATGAAGTTTTGGTATAAGATGTTTATAGAGAGAGGAAAGTGTTCAGGTAGGAATTCAATTATTCATTACATATTAATTTGTTCTTAACATAAGAGAGAATAAATTGGTGGGGCATGGGGGACACTAACAGACTGATTTCCTTTATTTTTCATCTCTAGTTGTTAAAATGGGTAGTGTCCACATTAATGCAGAACTGTGCAAAATTTATACATCACAAGTTGTTTAGTTAATTTTATGAGCCTTCTAATGTTTTCTGTCTTATTACTAATGTAGGCATTTATGGTCCACTCCTCTGAATGTCAGGATTCATTCACTTCTTTACTTATTCTATAAATATTTATGGAATGTCTACTGTGAACAGGATTAAGGATACAGTGGATAACGAAAGGCAGACATCTCTGTTCAAAGGGAGGTAACTTGGAGCCAGTGTGATAATACTTGGGAGTATCTCTAATTATTTAGAACAACTCCAGGGCTCAGAAATTGACAGATGAGTGAAACTCACGTTTGTCTGCCATGATTGCAAACAGTAGGCCATATATACAGGTACCTAAAGGAATAGTTACTTGCAAATAAATGTTATGACCTGTAAACATAAGGTATCATAAGAACAACATTTAACCCAGATTATCCTATTTTTTCATGTGTGCCTATATCCAGCTTGTATATGTACTATTTTTTAGTGTTTCTTTCCTCTTTCCTTTCTGATTTCTTTGTCTTATTAAAATATGCATATCGACCATCTCAAATGATTCTATTTTACTAGTTCTTTGCAAATTGTTACCTTAATCCTTTTACTAAAACTCAACATTCAGAAACTAAGATCATGGCATCTGGTTCCATCATTTCATGGCAAATAGATGGGGAAACAGTGCAAACAGTGACAGGCCTTATTTTGGGGTGCTTCAAAATTACTGCAGATGGTGACTGCAGCCATGAAATTAAATTTATTGCTCCTTGGAAGAAAAGTCATGACCAACCTAGACAGGATATTAAAAAGCAGAGACATTACTTTGCCAACAAAGGTCCATCTAGTCAAAGCTATGGTTTTTCCAATAGTCATGTATGGATGGGAGAGTTGGACTATAAAGAAAGCTGAGCACCAAGGTTTTGATACTTTTGAACTGTGGTGTTGAAGAAGACTCATGAGAGTCTCTTGGACTGCAAGGAGATCCAACCAGTCCATCCTAAAGAAAATCAGTCCTGAATATTCATTGAAAGGATTGATGCTGAAGCTGAAACTCCAATACTTTGGCCACCTGATGCAAAGAACTGATTCATTTGAAAATACCCTGATGATGGGAAAGATTGAAGGCAGAAGGAGAAGGGGTGACAGAAGATGAGGTGGTTGGGTGGCATCACTGACTCAATGGACATGAGTTTGAGTGAACTCCCAGAGTTGGCGTTGGACAGGGAGGCCTGGCGTGCTGAAGTCCACGAGGTCTCAAAGAGTCAGACATGGCTGAGGACTGAACTGAATTGAGCTGAATCCTTTTACATGAGCTGTTAGATTTATCATCATGTCTCTGGTGGCACCAATGGTAAAGAATCTGCCTGCAATGTGGGAGACTCAGTTTCAATCCCCGGGTCAGGAAGGTCCCATGGAGAAGGGAGTGCAACTTGTTCTAGTATTCTTGCCTGGAGAATTCCATGGACAGAGGAGTCTGGTTTACAGTCCACGGGGTCGCAAAGAGTCGGACATGACTGAGTGACTAACACTTTCATTTTCTTTCAAGGATAGGTTTACTAGTGCATTATCTCTGAAAGTTTATGAAGCTCATTGCTATATGATAAAAAATAAGTCCCTGCCCCCTAATTTTTCATTATTGTTTGAATCTCCTGTCTTTTTCATTTTTATTGAGCCTATTTTTTCATTCAAGTAGCTGTTAAACCTATTAGAGGCATTCTACATATGTTTGTTTTCTAACAACCTCTAGGTTTCCTTAGGGCTGGAAATATCACTGCTCTCAAGAAGTCATCTTCTTTTTAAAATATTAGACAAAATGCTTTAGCTGGAAACTTCCTCAGGTTTCCATGTCACATTCTTATCAATGTTTTTCTTTTACAAATTAAAGTAAATAAATAAATAAATGAAACATTATTCTATTGGGTTAGTTTTTCTTTTCTCTTTCTCTTCTTTCTTTCTTCTTCTTCTTCTTATTGGTGGGATGTGATATCTTTTGGCATGCAGTGAAATATGGGAAAGTTTTGGGGAAATTAGATTTACTGCCTTTTCTCAAACTCTGTCCCCATAAGGAAAATCATCACTGTAATGAATGTCCTTTGTGAAATAGTGAGTTACAATTCTCTGGGGAAAACTCACATTACACACGCAGGTCACTATTAATCAGGCACAGTTCACACTCTTTAATGGAAGTTGTCTAAGGTAGTAAAGATCTTTTGTTAACCAATGTACTAGGGAAATGTTTTTAAATGTCCATTTCTCAGTGGTCTTAGGTGCTATGTTATTTCTTGTTTTTCTCCTTTGGGTTTGTCTTCCTACAAGGTAGAAGCTTTGAATATGATTCATTTTATTTTTTAAGTTCCTTGCCCAGCTGAATATAAGAAATCAAATCTTGAAAGAAAAAAGTAAAGGGTGAAAGTAGAAGAGGAAGGAAAATGGAGGATCCTGGAAAATCAAGTTGTTTCTACTGACTTTAAATTGTGACATAGCATTTAGAGAATGATGACACGGTGGCTCTTGATGTGTCTCTTAGAGTTTCCATCTTTTTTAAAAAGGGGCTTTTGATTTTCAGCTAGAGGAAAGAGAACATGCCTGATACACTGGCCCCTAGGAAGACACATCAGTCTTCATCCCGGAGAAAAGGCTTAGTGACAGCCCGTCCTATGGTTCTGCTGATGAAGTATCAACACTGCTCTATAATGATGGAAGAGGCAGTCAGGAGGGGTCTTGTCAAAGAACTTTGAGAACATGAGCAGATTCATATCTCATTATTGAGAAACTTGAAGATGTTTCTCATGGCAGAGCTGGGTGCTTAGATCAGCTGGTGTGATTGCGAGCCACTAAAAAGACATTCAAATTTGACAATTGATTTAAGCCATTTGTTCCTATAAACTGGAAGCCCTAGGGATATATGTATATAAGAGAAAATAAGAAGCCTGTGTATGGCTAAGTGCCAAATTCAATGGTGCAAATATAACTATTGGCTTAATATGACCAGAGGGCATTTTGACCCTCTATCGTCCAGGTGGCTGCCACGTGAAGTTGTCACCCTCTCTTCCCTTTGTATCTCAGCCATGTTTACACTGATTTGAGGTTACTGTTTCATATGAGGGTCAAGAGCTGTGGTGTGAATCCTTCTCTATGTTATTCTTGGAATAAGAGGATTATAACACTTACGTTAAAGGTAACACCAGAGAAAATAACTTGACATATTATATATCCCAACTAATAACCCACAGTTAGGATCTGTGAGTGATGATTTACTATTATTGTGTTTGCTATTTTCTTAAGGAACATAACTGCTTTCCCAGTGTCTCAGTGGTAAAGAATCTGCCTATAATGCAGGAGTCACAGGAGAAGCAGGTTCAATCCCTGGGTTGGGAAAACGCCCTAGTGGAGGATATGGCAACCCACTCAGTATTCTTGCCTGGAGAATCCCATGGACAGAGGAGCCTGGCCGGATACAGTCCATGGGGTCACAAAGAGTTGGACACAGCTGAAGACACTTAGCTTATACACACAAAGGAAAATAAACCTTCAAGCATTAAAATCATGACAACTAGGAAACAAATTCTTTTCCCAGTAAGAAATATACAGAAAAAATATATACTTTTTTTAAACCCACTGAACTGTGTACTTTATTATTATTTTCAAATGTATTTTATTAATTTATTCTTGCCTGTGTTGCGTGTACAGGCTTAGTTGCTCCATGCCATGTGGGATCCTAGTTCCCTGACCAGAGATGGACCCTCCTCCCCTGCGCTGAAAGGCAGATCCTTAACCTCTGGACCACCGGGGAAGTCCCAGCAAAGATACACTACTTGCCATAACTGTGAATCAGCAATTCTCATGTAACACTAAATTATAGAACTTACTCCAGAAGAAAGGAACTTTATTATTTTTAATAAAGCTACTTTTCACTTAGTTCTCCGCTCCCCATAAGTTAATAATCAAGACAATGGTGCCACTTGTGTGATGCTAGGCAATACCTTCATCTGGGTCAACAAAACAGAAACTCAAGTGCATCAGTGCCCATGCATAGACTGTCCCTTTCGCTAGCACATTTCCTAGTTTGTAGCTTTGCTTTTCCAAAAGGCAAACCCCATTTGGAAAGCCGGTGACCCCTTCACTTTTATATATTGGTATATAAGTCCCCATAGAACTGTTATGTTTAACTGTTATTGCAGATTGTGTTTTACAGTTGTCCAAGGTTGTGGCAAAGAGGGTGTTTTGGCTCTTCGACTGGAGTGTGTTATTTGAAATATGTTATTTTACTGATTCACAAATGCCTCACAAGCTGAGAGTTTTACTGTCCATGTCACCAGTAAACCATATTCTTTATCGGACTTCATTTTAGGTTCAAGTCCTAATCCAGAGATCTGGCTAAAATTGAGGCAGGAGAAACATCTATTAAGTGACTTTGTTTTTGTAACCTTGAGTTACATGTTATAGGGATGCCTACTCCCTTTTATTTGACAAGCTCCTTTAGATTGTCCAAACAACAAACTCAGTTTTTGTGAAGTTAAAAATACAGGGATTTAACTCTTTGCTGTATAAGTTTGGAGCAGAGAAGCCACATTGTTTGAAGATAAACTACTTACCTTATAAATCTCTCACACCAAATTAATCTGACAAGAAAGAAACGATCATGGCATTTATTATTTAATGTGTACTTCCACTATGTTTGTAAAGTTCTTGTTAGTTTAAAGTGGGCTCTGAAATGTATTATGACAATTGGTCAATAAAACAATTCTATGAGATGCAAAGAAGGCTTGAATCTTTATGTTCATTTTACACTTGATAGGAAAAGATTCAGAGAGAAGTCCTTTAAATATAAGTTCAGTACATGATGGATCTCAAGATCAAATATCAGCCTTTTCATTCCTCATCAGAAAATTTTCACATTCTTAAACTGTGGTTTCAGGAGTCTTGGCAAACATGCAATTTCTGTTATTTGTGAGGCCACAAGCTTTACACTTAAGAAATTTAGAGATGAATTTGACAAAATCTCAAGGTAAAGTTTATACTTCCTGCAGTTCTATTTTATGAAATTTCCTTGAGAGTTGATTCACTTCTTTGGAAGGAGAAGAAATCTTTTAAATCATGCTTGAATGTACTACAGAAGAAATGGAAATTTGTAAAGGGACGGAAGGTGATCCTACGAGTGGCCACACTGAGTCTGTGACACCTTAAAGCTAATTGACATAAAGGGCTAAATTATGATGATACATAGAGTGCATTGCGTTCACTGGGCATGGCACTCTTTTCTAGCACTTCTCGGAATTCCCAGTCACCAAGAGTACTGGTAGAATTTAGGTAACATTTAGTAAAATTATACAGAGTACATCACGTGAAATGCCAGGCTGGATAAATCACAAGTTGGACTCAAGATTGCCAGGAAAAGTATCAACAATCTCAGACATACAAGTGATACCACTCTAATGGTAGAAAGTGAAGAGGAGCTAAAGAACTTCTTGATGAAGGTAAAAGAGAAGTGAAAAAGCTGGCTTAAAACTCAACATTCAAAAAACTAAGATCATGGAATCTGATTCCATCACTGCATGACAAATAGATGTGAAAAAAGTGGAAACAGTGGCAGATTTTATCAGCCTGGACTCCAAAATCACTGTGGACAGTGACTGCAGCCACAAAATTAAAAGACACTTGCTTCTTGAAAGAAAAGCTATGACAATCCTAGACAGCATATCAAAAGTAGAGACATCACTTTGCCACAAAGGTCTTTATAGTCAAAGCTGTGGTTTTTCCAGTAGTCATGTAGAGATATGAGAGTTGGACCATAAAGAAGGCTGAGTGCCAAAGAACTGATACTTTTGAAGTGTGGTACTGGAGAAGACTCTTGAGAATCCCTTAGATTTCAAGGAGATTAAAACAGTCAATCCTAAAGGAAATCAATCCTAAATATTCACTGGAAAGACTGATGCTGAAGCTGAAGCTCCAGTACTTTAGCCACCTGATCTGAAGAGCTGATTCATTGATTCATTGATTCCTTTCATTGGAAAAGACACTGATGTGGGGAAAGATTGAGGGCAGGAGGAAAAGAAAGTGATAGAGGATGAGATGACTGGATGGCATTATAGACTCAATGGACATGAGTTTGAGCAAACTCTGGGAGGTGTGGAAGGACAGGGAAGCCTGGAGTGCTGCAGTCCATGGGGTCACAAAGAGTCAGACATGACTTAGCGACTGAACAAGACATATGATAAATGGAATTTAAACATAAAAAAAAGACATCTAGGAATAGTGCCAAGACAGAATTGTTCATGTTCATGATTATCATAATAACAAGATATCCTAACACAACGTTGAAACCTTAGAGAACTTACACTCTCAGTCTCCCACAGGGTTGCTCTTTTTCCGAGACTCTTGGATTCATTCTCTCTTTTGTTCCCACAAGTGTTCCACTAGTTTAAGAATTCTCCTTACCTCACCACTGATTATTTTTGGCACAATCCAAGTCTCCATTCTTTCAACCCAAACTGCATGCAGCTACATATTTCTCTGATACTTTTATCTTGTCATTCTCAAACAGTTGACTTTCATTACCATTGCTAACAAATGAATTGCTTCCCCAACTTTTTCATATCATGATACACAGAGAAATGATACCTATACTCATAGCGAGGCAAATGAAGGACATTGGATACCTCTGGGGCTCCATGAAAGAATGAATTAGTCTAATTTTACATAAGTAAAAAATACACAAAATAAAAGAAATATGAAAAAAGTTAAATTTTTAATTCTTTGAAAATTTAAACAGGATATGTTAAAAAACATTAAAATAGAAACATGAATTGGCGTCTGTGAACATTTTATTTTCCCAGATTTTAACCTGAAAATTGATCAACACTTTCAATGGTTGCTGCAGGTTTTTTGGATATCTTCTTCAACAGGAAATTTTATTCACGCTTGTAGGTGGTAGCAAATGGCAAAAGAAAGTTTATGATTTCTTTACGCCAATTGAAGGAAATTTATCTATAAGTATTAACAAAATTTCAGAGTACTAAGTCTCTAAATTGTGCTCCAAATATATACTCATTTTTTAAAACCATCACTTTTCTTTTTATGCTGTTAAAATAAAATTCTGAAATTTCTTATAGCTATGAAAATGGATTTGAAGTTCAAATGGTTTCATATCATGAATTTCAAAATATTGATTAAATATTGTCTATTAACTTTTGCAATTATTCTTTATGATTAAAATCAGAATACTTATTAAGTAACATTAATGAGCATTCCAACCACTCTCCTGAAGTTCAGTTTTTGCTTAAAGTGCATAAGCTTTAAGGTGTATCAATACATGGTAATATTTTTCATGTAGTTTTTGCAATAAAGATATATTTATTTAAGGTGTTCAAAATTTCACTTCAATTAGTTGCTTTGACTAACCAATAATTATTCTTTAACAATGTGCAAAATGATCATTATCCACACTAATTACAAAGAAATTTAAAAAATTCTCAGCTCATAAACTTTTGGTAATTTTCTTTTTTATTTTACTTAGCAAAAAGACTTCATATCTAACAAAAGCAAGTGATATTCTAATACTTTGCACAAAGCTGAGGAAATATAATTACCTGAACTCTATTAGAATCACCATCTTCTAATATCATTTAACATACATCTGAATCTAGAGATAGGCCATGTGCTATGCCTTCTCTGTGAATTAAAAATGGATTATTTAAACCTCAGACTTCTCAGAATAAATGTTACTGAATTGAACTATATAATTTCTCTCCCAAGGCAAGACAATTTTGTCAGTAAATGAGTGCTATTAACAATATAAACAAAAAATATCCTGGGTCATTTTTATATTAATTCACTATTATGATGAATATTTGCCATCAATAATGTGGTTAATATTGCTAATATTAATTTACTGAATCTTCAGAGCAGCCTATGACATAGAACATGCTTCTCTCTGTATTTCAAAAATTAGTGTGCTGCGGTAGAATATTCAAATAGCTTGGTGTGGACCAGACAACAAGTGAAAGGCACAGGTTTGGTCCGCCTCAGGCAATGCTGAGGTTTGGGTACACCGATACAGTTGTTGACCATGGCTCTTGACTTTGTGTTCTGCCTCTGTGTACAATGCACGCAGTTATGAATCTTTTCATATATTCTTATTTTTTAAATATTTGTTTCCACTTAAATATTTGTCATAAGTGGTTTGTTTTGATATTTCCATGATAAAAATAAACATTCTTCCAAGTGTTTCTTTTCATGGTCTCTAACCAGTATGATATATATTTTCTTCATCTTTTGAATTCATATGGTTATATCATGGACACATGCACTATTCAAAATAGTATCTTTTCTATTTCTTTGCTTCATGGGTCCCCAAAACTAGTCTTGGAAACCAGCTCTGTAACTTGTGAAGCATTTTGGATTTCTCAACGTGTGATCTTGTGACTAGGCACTTTACTATGATCTCATGCTCCTGGAACTAACCTCATGAGGGTAACTTGCTTCTTATTTTATACTTGCAGACACTTAAAAGAGCAACAAGCTCTTTTCTGTCCCATAGAGATATTTTGTTTAGCAAGGTGTCAAAGTAGTTAAATTAGCAATGTTGTTTATTTTTAAAATATAACTAAGAAGTAACAGTTTTAGGCTGAGATAGAGAATTACAGGAAAACATGAAAGCAAATACAATCTTCATTATTTAAGTATTAACAGTAAAATTTTTGAGACTGTTCTAGTTTGTATGTTATATAACTTTATAGTTGCAGTCAAATAGTTGCATGTCTTGGTATTAAAATTGGGATTTATTATATTATATATATATGCATACATATATTACAGGAGGCAGTTCTACTATATATATATATATACATATATGTGTGTGTGTGTGTGTATATATATATATATATATATATATGTATATATGTGTATATATATATATGTATGTATATATATATAGTGAAAGAGACATTTCTGCTCTGAACTTGGGCAGGGTCACTTCTCTAGCAAAACTTGTCATCTTTTCACGTTCAGCTTCAGAGCTTTCTCCGAGACAAAATCACCTAATTCAAACCTAAGTGCAGCTGGGAATCATGGGAGAATTAACACCATCCAGAGGTCACCTGTAGTCAGTGGGGGCTGGGAGCAAATGAAGAGATTCTCCAGGTATTCTCTTCCACAGATGAGGGAGTCCCTCTTTGCCGGACTTCCTTGTCTAGCAGATCCTGGAGGAGCCACATCCTTGCAGCTCACAGCAAAGGACATCATGCTGGCTTGTCTCTTTCCCTGTCGCACTCTCTACTCCCCTTATTCCCGCCTCTTCCAAGCCCCTCACTAAGAAACTGCATGAACAGAAGTACTTGCCTCAAACTCTACTTTTTAAGAGTATCACAAGAAAACAATAGATACCAGATCATTTTAAGAAAATTTTAGTTTATCACCATCAACAATTTAAAAACAATAAGCACAGGGTAAGCAAAGTATAAAGCTCAAATACTATATTCAATTAACTTTCTGAAAAATATGCAAAATAAAATACTATATATATATATATGATCAAAATGCTTTAATATGTAACTTCTGAATTTTGAAATATCCAAGCTCATTGAAATATTTGATTGCACTTCCAGTCATTATATTTTTAAGTATAAATTATGTTCCCTAAACATTACATTATGAATTTTCACCAAGAATCAGCATTTAACTAGTTTTTAACATCAAATGTCAAAATTAGTTAATAGGTCATATAGAAAGATGAAGAGAGAGAGCAATAGTAAGTGGAGGGCAGGATGGAGGAAGGAAAAAATATTTGAAAAACATTTGGAAAATAATGACTGTCTCTTTGTGTGTATACCTGTTCCTTTAAAGTCTTGGTTTCTTGTTAGCTTCTATTTTTTTTAATTTGCAATATTATATTAGTTAAGGCATGTAACAAAATTATTCAGTATTTTTATAGGTTGTGCTTCATTTAAAGTTATTATAAAATAATCACTATATTCTATGTGTCATAAAATATACCCTCGTTGCTTATTTTATACATAGTATTTTGTACCTCTTAATTGTCTAAACCTGTTTTGGCCCTCCCCTTTTCCTCTCCCCATTGATAACCACTATTTTATTCTCTATAGAGTCTGTTTCTGTATGTGATATAGATTCACTTGTTTTAGCAAGTGATAACATTCACTGCTTGTCTTTCTCTGACTTATTTCACTAAGCATAGTATCCTCTGGATTCATGCATCTTGTTGCAAATGGCAGGATTTCACTCTTTTTTATGTAATATACCATATTTACATATGCCACATCTTCTTTATCCATTCATCTTTCAGTGGACACTAGCTTCCATATCTTGGCTATTGTAAATAATGCTGCTATGAACATTGGGGGGCTTCCCTGGTAGCTCAGATGGTAAAGAGTCTGCCTACAATGCAGGAGACCCAGGTTCGATCCCTGGGTCGGGAAGATCCCCTGGAGAAGGAAATGGCAACCCACTCCAGTATTCTTGCCTGGACAATCCCATGGACTGAGGATCCTGGTAGGCTACAGTCCATGGGGTCGCAAAGAGTCGGACACGACTGAGTGACTTCACTTACTTTACTTTATGAACATTGGGGTACATATACATATCCAAATTATTGTTTTTATATTTTTTAGATATATACTCAGGAGTGGAATTGCTGGGACATATGGTAATTCTATTTTTAGTTATTTGAAGAAACTCCATTCTGCTTTCCATAATGACTACACCAAATTGCATTCTCACCAACAGTGTACAGGAATTCCATTTTCTTCACATTTTCACCAGCATTTGCTATTTACAGACTTTTTAAATGTTAGATGTTCTGATAGCTCATTATGGTTTTGGTTTGCAATTATCTGATGATGAGCAATGTTGAACATCTTTTCATTTGCCTGATGACAATCTACAGATCTTCTTTTGAGAAATATTCATCTTTTCTCCCCATTTTTAAGTCTTTTTTTTAAATTTGTTTGTTTCACATTTAGTTGTATGAGCTGTTTTTATGTTTTGGATATTAATTCCTTATCAGTCATATCATTTGCAAATATTTTCTCCCATTCAGAAGGTCTTTTCATTTTGTTGGTTTTCTTTGCTATGCAAAACTTTTAAATTTAATTACTTCCATTTGTTTAGCTTTATTTTTATTTCTTTTGCCTTAAGAGCTAGATGCAAAAAACAATCACTGAAATTTACATCATGGAGTTGGTTTCAGATCTTACATATAACTCTTTAGTCCATTTTGACTTTATTTTTATATATGATGTGAGAAAGTGTTTTAATTTCATCCTTTTACGTGTAGCCATCTGGTTTTTCCAGCACCACTTGTTGAAGATATTGTCTGAATCATGCTTTATCCTCAGTAAAGACTGTCTTGGAGCATCCCAGTAATTCACTCACAGATTATAGCTGTGCTGCAGGTTTGGGGACATTCTAGTCAAAAGCAAAAGACAATGCCCAAGTCCCACTCTCTCTACTGCCATGAATGCGACCCAGTTTCTCAACCCGGTCCCAAACATCTTTTCTTACTATTTTTTGTGTTAGGCCTTCCTTTTCAATCAAACTTATGATTTTGAAATGTCATATCTATCTGCTCATGAATCAGGAATCTTCCTTCCTTCTTTTTTCCCTCCTTTTCTTATTTCATTTCAGATCTTCTAATACATTTACTTTCTTATAAGTTCCTCCTCTCCTTGCCTACCAATGTTAACCTGCAATATATTTCAAATCTGTTTAAAATTATCTTCAAAATATTTGATCTCACCAAAGTTGTAAGATAGTTTAAAATAGCTTGTATAATGTATCACCAAGGAATTTTAAAATTATATACTTGAAGTGGAGCATTTGTTTTACTGGAAGCACTCGCCACATGCATTATATGAATTCGATTTTGTTTTCCTATCAAACACTGCGGGAAAGTAATATTACATTTATCTATCAAAATGTTATATATCCTCTGTTAGTTAACACAGCTAGTAAGCGACAGACTAACATTTGCTTCCACATTTTACAAATTAACACCCATCTGTGCTCATATTGGAGAGTGGGGTGGGGGAGAGTTAACTCTGAAATTTATATAAGTATAATTTAAAGCACAGAAAGATTATACATAACATATATATTTATATTAATTTTAATGGAAAAATTAAAGTAAAAATTATAAAAAATGATAAATAGGAGAATATTTCTAATTCTGTTTTTTCTATGTGTTCGTTCCCTTCCCAGTTCCTCTATCTAAACTAGCCCTGCCATATTGTTTAGTTCTACATGAATTGAGCTTTATATAACTGGAATTAGATTGTATTTACTTTTCTACAATATTCTTTTTATATTCCATGTTAAGTTTTAAAGATGTATACATGTTTTTACACATATGTGTGCTAATGTGCATCTGAATGTTTGAGACCCTGTGGGCAGTAGCCCAGCAGGCTCCTCTGTCCATGGGATTCTCCAAGAAAGCATACTGAAGTGGGTTGCCATGACCTCCTCCAAGGAATCTACGCACCACAGGGATAGAACCTGCGTCTCCTGCATCTTCTGCATTGGCAGGTGAGTTCTTTACCACCATCGCCACCTGGGAAACTCCATTTGTACACAGAGCTCTAATTTATTTTCACTGCTTTAAAATATTCTATTTAGTGAATGTACTACAATTCATTAATTGACATTATTTTGCTGGACTTTTATTTTTCTCCATTTTTTTTCAGTTATAATAATGCTTCTAATAATAATTTTCCATGTGATCCAGTACATATGAGTGATTTTCTCTAGTCCATATTAGTGAATGAGAGTATAATTGCTGCATATATATATATATATCTTCAAATTTACTATATAGTTCTTATTTTGCAGTACTAATCTCAGCAATTTATGACTATGCATTGCACTATACTGTCAAAATTTTTGGTATTTTCAGACTGATTTTTGCTAACCTGGAGGCTTTGAAATGGGACATCATGAAGTGAAACCTGACAGACTTTTTACTGCTAATTGACATTTGCTATTTCTTCTCTTGATTATCTGCTCTACCTTCCCCACTCTTCTATTCAGTTGTATTTTTTTTATTATTGATAGTAGAAAATGTTACATGTTCTGAATATTGATCCTTTTTATATTTAGTCTATAAACACTATGAATGTGATTTATTTTCTCGTGTGCTTGGTAGAATCTATTGGCAAATTCAAGGTCTTAATTTTAATTAGTAAAATTAATCAATATTTCCTTTAAGTTAAACTTATTCTCTACCTAAAATTCATGGCCTTTTTAAATGCTTTCTTCTAAAATTTTAAACTTTGCTTTTCATACTACTGCCTGAAATATCTGTGTATGATGTGAATTTCAAATCTAATTACATTTTTTCATATAATTGTTTGATTTGTCCTTTTTAAAGAAAATAATTCATTTTTAATTGAATTATAATTGATGCATAATGTTATAATAGTTTCAAGTGTTCAACATAGTTATTCAGTATTTTTATATATTGTAAAATGACCACCATGTTAAGTTTAGTTCCATCTTTTATTACACAAAGTTATTACAATAAAAATTCATTCTTTTTCTGTGAACTACAATGCCATTTTTTCATACTTCAAGTTTCAGTATGCATGTGGATTGTGTTTCTAAGCTTTCTTCTCTTCCTTTTATTGATCAAATTATATTCAACATTAAGAAAACTAAGATCATGGTTCTGGTCCCATCACTTCATGGTAAATAGATGGGAAAACAATGGAAACAGTGAGAGACTCTATTTTCTCGGGCTCCAAAATCACTGCAGATGGTACTGCAGCCATGAAATTAAGACACTTGCTCCTTGGAAGAAAAGCTCTGACCAACCTAGACTGCATGTTAAAAAGCAGAGACATTACTTTGCCAACAAAATTCCATCTAGTCAAGGCTATGGTTTTTCCAATAGTCATATATGGATGAGAGAGTTGGACTATAAAGAAAGCTGAGTGTCAAAGAATTGATGCTTTTTTTAAAAAATTAATTAATTTATTTTAGTTGGAGGCTAATTACAATATTGTAGTGGTTTATGCTGGGCATACACACCGAGGAAACCAGAATTGAAAGAGACACGTGCACCCCAATGTTCATCGCAGCACTGTTTATAATAGCCAGGACATGGAAGCAACCTAGATGCCCATCAGCAGACGAATGGATAAGAAAGTTGTGGTACATATACACAATGGAATATTACTCAGCTATAAAAAACAATGCATTTGAATCAGTTCTAATGGAGGTGGATGAAACTGGAGCCTATTATACAGAGTGAAGTAAGTCAGAAAGAAAAACACCAATGCAGTATATTAATGCATATATATGGAATTTAGAAAGATGGTAACGATGACCCAATATGCGAGACAGCAAAACAGACACAGATATAAAAACTGATGCCTTTGGACTGAGGTGTTGGAGAAGACTCTTGAGAGTCCCTTGGACTGCAAGAAGATCCAACCAGTCAGTCCTAAAGGAAATAAGTTCTGAATATTCATCAGAAGGACTGATTCTAAAGTTGAAACTCCAATACTTCGGCCACCTGATGCAAAGAACCGACTCATTGGAAAAGACCATGATGCTGGGAAAGATTGAAGGTGGGAGGAGAAGGGGACGACAGAGGATGAGATGGTTGTGTGGCATCACCAACTCTATGGACATGAGTTTGAGTAACTCTGGGAGTTCTTGATGGACAGGGAAGCCTGGTGTGCTGCAGTCCATGGGGTTGCAAAGAGTTGGACATGCCTGAGCGACTGAACTGAACTGAACTGAACTGAGTCAATAACATACGTTTAAAGTACTATAGCTTTATTATACTCATTGGAATATAGTAAGACTAAACCTGTCACATTTTTCTTACTATTCAATAAATATTTACTATGCTTGGACTTTTGCTATTCCATACACAATTTAGAATTGGCCTACTGAATTTGTAGATTCTGAACTTGTAGATACTGAACTTATAGTAGGGAGGAAAAGGGGATGACAGAGAATGAGATGATTGGATGGCATCACCGACTCGATGGACATGAGTTTGAATGGACATGATTTAAAAATTATGAGATGATATTTAATTACTTCAGTTTTTGCTCAAATATAAATGCAATTTAAAAGTTTTTGTTGTTTTTGGATTACGGTTTTCTATATACCTACCTTGCTAAATTCTATCTTTACTTCTGGTAATTTGTTTGTAGATTTTAGGGCTGTTTGTATGTAGAAAAATCATATGGTTTGTGGATGCCATGTCTTTATTTGTGATCAAGCACTATCCTATTTATTTATTCCATAAAGAATGCTTACAATTACAGATATGCTTTTTAGTATTAAGTATTTTAAGTAATTTTGTCACTTTCTAAGGTAGGTAGTATGCGCATTGAAATAGATAATTGAAATCAGCCTCAATTATTTTTGTATCATTTTCTAAGGGTACATTAAAAATGCTTTATACCCTAGGAGTAAAATATAATCATATAAACAGTTCTCTATTATCAACAAGATAAAGTCCAGGAGTTTTACTTTAGAACATGTTTTATCTTTGGCCGTGCCACAGCTTGTGGGATCTTAGTTTTCTGTCTGTGGGTTAAACCCAAGGCCTAGGCATTTAGAACACAGAATTCTAACCTCTACACCAACAAGGAATTCCTTTACCCTAGCATTTAAATCTCTTGAATATTCGCCACCAGCCTACTTTTCCTGATAATGTATATTTTCTAAATAATGTATATTTCAAGAAAATGTGACTATGCACAATTGCATGATATGCCCTTAAAAATGATTAGCTGTATATGCTTCTCTTCAGGCTGTTGAGATCTGTCCATCCACAGGGAAAAACAGAATACAACAGAATGTAGGCATTGGAACATACTGATGCAAAGCTGGTGATCTATTTCCTTCCCTTGCTTATATAAGTCAATTATGTTCATATGTGTTTAAATAATGTATAATTTTATGCATAAACATCCATATTAAAGCCAAAGCTAGTATCTTCAGTCATGGTGGTTTAGTCACTAAGTCGTATCTGACTCTTGTGACCCCAGGGACTGCCACTTGCCAGCCTCTGTCTATGGGATTCTCCAGGCAAGAGTACTGGAGTGGGTTGCTATTTCCTTCTCCAAGGATCTTCCTGACCCAGGGACTGAACCCACACATTCTGTATCTCATACATTGCAGGCAGATTCTTTACTGACTCAGCTATGAGGGAAGCTCATTCATATTTTCCATTTATTTATCTGCTATTTTTTTATTTGATTAGAAAGAAGACAAAGGAAGTGAAGGCTCTATGGATGCCCACCAGTCCCAAGATGTATTCGTAATCTAAGAGAATAGTTTCATGCATAAAATGAATCTATGAAAGAAATCCAGAAGCCACATATGCTATAACTGATCTTTTTTTATTATTACATTTGATTTCAAATTAGATTGCTTTATAGAGTTCAACATTTTAACACTTCTGATTTCAAGACAGATACATTACTTTCATCATTTCACTCCCTTATTATTTACTTCCCTGGAAATCAGATAAAAATTACATTAATCATTAAAATGACTGGTGTATTGGTGTATTACATTTCTAATCATTAAAATGATTGGTGTAGGGAAGCCTGGTGTGCTGCAGTCCATTAGGTCACAAAGAGTTGAACAAGACTAAGTGAATGAACTGAACCGAATCATTAAAATATTCACTTAAATGAGGCCACTTAAAATAACTGGTCCTAATATCAAAATCAGGTTTCAGATTGATGATTGGTGTATATAGCTACAACTAGTTAATAAAGAATGTTTCAGCAATGTAGGAGACCCAGGTTCAATTCTTGGGTCAGAAAGATCCCTGGAGATGGGAAGGGCTACACATTCCAATATTCTTGCCTGAAGAGTCCCATTGATGGAGGAGCCTGGCAGGTTACAGTCCACTGGGTTGCAAAGAGTCAGATGTGACTGAACGACTTGACTTACAGAGCATCTGAAGATTTTATTTTTTAAGTAATACAGTTAAGGAGTTTAAATAATCAGAAAATTGCAGTAAGCTCAATATTTCCTGCAATTTAAGAATGATAGCAACATGACCACCTTTTCTTGTTGCTTTAAATTTAGCAAATTTAATAACACTTTTTTTTATCCATAGCTCTTGACAATTTGTAGATCTTTACTTTTATTTTTTTTCCTCAATCTATGATTGAGGCTTCATTTACCTAAGGGATGTTTATCTAATAAGTTAGTTTTGTGAATATGAAGATAGTTAAGTGCTGTATACCTTTTGAAGATAAACTGTTTTGATAGGGTATAAACCAAGGCTATATATTGTCACCCTGCTTATTTAACTTATATGCAGAGTACATCATGAGAAACGCTGGGCTGGAGGAAGCACAAGCTGGAATCAAGATTGCCGGAAAAAATATCAATAACCTCAGATATGTAGATGACACCACCCTTATGGCAGAAAGTGAAGAAGAACTAAAGAGCCTCTTGATGAAAGTGAAAGAGGAGAGTGAAAAAGTTGGCTTAAAGCTTGACATTCAGAAAACTAAGATCATGGCATCCGATCACATCACTTCATGGCAAATAGATGGGGAACCAGTGGCTGACTTTATTTTTTGGGGCTCCAAAATCACTGCAGATGGTGACTGTAGCCATGAAATTAAAAGATGCTTACTCCTTGGAAGGAAAGTTATGACCAACCTAGACAGCATATTAAAAAGCAGAGATATAACTTTGCCAACAAAGGTCCATCTGGTCAAGGCTATGGTTTTTCCAGTAGTCATGTATGGATGTGAGAGTTGGACTATAAAGAAAGCTGAGCACAGAAGAATTGATGCTTATGTACTGTGGTGTTGGAGAACGCTCTTGAGAGTCCCTTGGACTGCAAGGAGATCCAACCAGTCCATCCTAAAGGAGATCAGTCCTGGGCGTTCATTGGAAGGACTGATGTTGAAGCTGAAACTCCAATACTTTGGCTACCTGATGCGAAGAGCTGACTCATTTGAAAAGACCCTGATGCCAGGAAAGATTGAGGGCAGGGGAAGGGGACAACAGAGGATGAGATGGTTGGATGGCATCACCGACTCAACGGTCACGAGCTTGGGCAAACTCCGGGAGTTGGTGATGGACAGGGAGGCTTGGCGTGCTGTGGTTCATGGGATCGCAAAGAGCTGGACACAACTGAGCAACTGAACTGAACTGAACTGAAACCATCACTGAGATTAAAGGCCCAATTAAAGGTTAATTCTTTAATACCAACAAAACACCAAAATGAAAAGAAGTTTCATTGAGTGAGTAATGAGATACTGTTATTGATTGACCATAATACAGGTTTCCTGAGATTATCCAACATTTCTGACAGCACATTGTTTTTTTAAAAAACGCCTTCCTCATTGCAATACCTAGTTATGATTCATTTCAATTTTTAATTTGAGAGTATAAAGAATATATGCAGAAAGGTAACATAGACGTGTTTACTATTAAGGTTACTGGGAACTTAATAAGAGTAAACCTTTTAAAGAAACTTTTATCACACTTAAAAATCTAGTTTGTATGCTGAAATTCAAGCTTGTCATTTTCTCCCCCCTTTGCCAAGTAAAGCATTACAACTGTAAACCAGGTCAAAAAGTAATGCTTCAAAATGTCTTGAACAAAGTTGGGAACTTAAAATACAAAACAAGTTAATAAAACTCACATGTGAAAATTAGCATTTGAAGGATCAAATGAGCATGATAATTACAGATTGTAAAACACAAGAAGAAATGTCTACCACCTTCTAGATTATAAATATACATATTTTAAACTACAAACATCCAAACTTTAATCCTACTTTATTTTATAAAATTCATCTTATTTGTGTCAGTATCATGGAGGGAGCAAGGAATGTAAAGGTAGGAGGGAGAAGAAAGGCTTATTCAGGCATGTACTCCGCTGTGCCAAGTCGCCTTAGTCGTGTCCAACTCCTTGTGACCCTGTGGACTGTAACCCACCAGGCTCCTCTGTCTACGGGATTCTCCAGGCAAGAATATTGGGGTGGGTTGCCATGCCCTCCTCCAGGGCATCTTCCCCACCCAGGGGTCTAACCCGCATATCTTATGTCTCTGACATAGACAGGCAGGTTCTTTACCAGCTAGAGTTTCTGTAATGCAACTCAGTTAAGCAGTGTGGGGGCATCTTGTTGTCAAAGGAAGAGTTGTAAGATAGGGCCTTCCCAAGTAGCTCTTTGGTTAAAGATTCTGCTTGCAATGCAGGAGACGCAGGAGGCATGGATTCAATCCGTTTCAGGAAGATCCTCTGGAGGAGGGTATGGCAACCCACTCCAGTATTCTTGCCTGAAGAATCGCATGGACAGTGGAGTCGGGTGGGCTACAGTCCATGGGGTCGCAGAGTCGGACAGGACTCAAACAACTCAGCATGGGTAAGAAAGTGAGCCCCATCGAGGCATCATTTCATCAAGCAACATTAAGACAGGGGCAGTGGCATGTGGCCCACTGTCAAATATTCCAGCGAACTGCTATTTGGAGTGCCAGACATGTTTACAGCATTTTCCCTTTACTCAGCTGTATTCTTTGCCCTCTGCGCTGCGTGCTAAGTCGCTCAGTCCTGTCCGACTCTTGGGACCCCATGGGTTGTAGTCGCTGCTACATGGTGCATCTCCTGCATTGCAGGTGATCCTCTACCGCTGACCCACGGAGGGAAGCCTCTTCGCCCTCTTACCTAGTTATAAAAAGGTCAGAGGTCGATGGGCCAAGTGTAGAGCAGTAGTGATTGTGCAGACGACATCCTCAGTAAAAGATACAGATTAAAATACTAGGAAACTACCAAGTAAATGAAGGGGAGACAAAAATAAGAAAGACAAATCTAAACTTTAAATTTTAGTAACATATTTACTGTTTTCATTTGCTTTCTCAGCCATCGTCCACCTATCCCGTTCACTCAAGTGGAAATGAACCCACACACAGATACACTCACACATTTTTATAAATAATCCTCAGAGGATTATTTAATGGTGATTAATGGATAGATTGACATCTTGAGAAAGAGAGGGAAAAGGCAATGTTAGAAGGGTAAAAAGTTCAAACTCAAAGGATTCCAAGATACTGGTTCCTATTACATATTTTATTATTATAATTTTTTTTTCTTTGCCTGACTGTATTCTGGCCCCTCATAACCTCAACAGTTTGAAAGAAAAAGAAAAAAGATGTGGTCTATAGTCTGACAGGAACACCTCCCCAATCTCAGACATAGGGCCCAAATTCAACAATTCTTCTTAAAAATATTAGCTCTCAGCATAAAGCAGAATAACTTTTCAATTAAAAAAAAATAACAAATCTGCTTCATTGTGTCTACTCTTAAAAATAATCTTAACTCACATGAGAGAAATCATGCAAACCTTCCAAGTCTTGTTATTACTATCTCTGTGGCTTTCTTTTCCCTCTTTGATCTAGAATGGAAATTTGGCAAAGTGCTTACTCAAGACACTGACACCAAGAAAAACAAACCTGTTGTCGCACATTCGGCCTGTTTGCAAGAAGCTGTATTTCTTCTCGTGTGATATCATGAGTTCTGTGTTTATAGTTCTGCCTTATAGCCATATTTAAGTTTTCAACTTTTAGCACCTTACCCTTTATTAATAATTTCAACTTTCTTTTTTTAAATGGGGCAATTGGGATTCCTGAATACCATTACCATTACTATCATCATTTTAAGTAGGAAGCTGAATTGAAAAATACTACAATCCTCTTGTCCAAGGATTTGAAATGCCTTTGGCGGTCAGCTAAAAGGTACTTAAAAGTTCATAGGAGTATACTGAGCACTTATGTTAGCATAGAGAGTAAGGCACATTCTTTTGTTGCTAGAAACTGGTCCATTAAGATGTTCCCACATTTATCACAGAAGAAACTCTCTTGGGTCAGTTGAAGGAAGTGAGGAAGCTTTATCATATGTATCCTAGCATTCACAGTGGGGCCAACATTCCACAGTGAATTATTTCATTCAGTTTCCTACCACTGCTCTCAAAAGAAACCTATGATTTCACACACACACACGAATGAAAAGTTGTCACATAAGAGTATTATCTGAGTGTCCTCTAAACTTAAGGAGAATTTGGGGTGAATTTTTTTAGAAAGCTGCCATCGTTTCTAAAATAAATATATGTCAACAAATACAGTATGTGTTGCATTTTGAGGAAGATGAATAGTTATTATCTCTCATAAGAAAAACCTACATATTAAGTAGGGGAAGAATTTACTAAATCAGATATTGAGTTGAGTAACAGGAAACATTTACTTACAAGTAAATGCCATGTTATAATGTTTTAGGGAGGAGTTTGAAAAAAATAAAGTTACAGAGATGTTTAAATCTTGTTTATATGACTATATGGCATTCAGTTCATTAGAGATAAGTTATTCATAAATCAAAATTCCTAAAATAAAAAAAAAAATTAAGATGGTGTTAAAAGTTATATTACTGAAGCTGACTTTTCTGTTTTTTTGGCCGGGCCACACAGCATATAGGATCTTAGTTCCCCTGACCAGGATTTGAACCTATGTCTTCTGCTGTGGAAGCATGGAGTCTTAACCACCGGACAGTCAAAGAAGTTCCCTGAAGCTGAGTATTGACTCAAGGTAAAATAGAAACCAAGTGCATGGTTGCAGATATCATTTGAGTTTTGATTTAACATATATGTGAGGCCTGTGAATTTTTGCTGCACCAGTGGGTAAAGAAGTATGGACTAACAGCCACTTTTTATACAAATGAATATGGGGCTCCTTAAGGGTATCAAAGTTTCTGCCAAACAAATGAGTCAAAAATGTTGCCAGAAAGACTGTGTGTGAGAAGGTTCTCTCCAACCCACAGCCACTTAGTGTTTCTTGCTAAAGTGAGATATGGCCTTTGGTTAGAGGAAATAATAGACTGCCAAGATTATTAGTCTCTGCATATTAAAGGCCATTTCTCGTTTTTCTCCTGTACCTACAACTGTGCTTGACATGCTCAGATAGTAACTTAAATAACAAAGATCAATCATTTAGATTATTAATTAGTATAATTAGTTAATATTCCCAGGTGACTCACTGGTAAAGAGTCTGCCTGCCAAGCAGAAGGGCTGGTTCGATCCCTGGGTCGGGAAGATCCCTGGAGGAGGAAATGGCAACCCACTCCAGTCCTCTTGCCTAGAAAATCCCATGGACAGAGGAGCCTGTGGGAATATAGTCCATAGGGTCACAAAAGAGTCAGACACAACTTAGCTACTAAACCATAATGACAATGCAGAAACACCTTATAGATCAGATATGGATTTCCTGTCTAATAATATTAGATGATATAATTTGATCTTCACACTCCCTGCAACTTGTATTTCTGTAATATTGATTATACTTCTGAGCAAAATGAAAATTAGTCAAAAATGTATAACAAAATGTTAACTAGGAGAAAAAAAGGAGAAATAGGGAAATAAAACAGATATAAAAGAGTAAGTGAACAAAACCAAAACTTGGTTCTTTGGTAAGATTAATATTGACAAACTGACAATTATCAAAAAGAGAGAGAGAAAGCAAAAAAGTCATTTGACAAAGTGCTATCTTTATCTAAAAACTAGATGAGTGTTTTTTCTCATTTCTCAAATTTTTCTTTAAACAGTTTCAGTGTCTTAGGTAAGATTGTTCAACTACTTTAAAAAATTTTGACACAAAGATGTTCTTAATATTGTCTTATTATCTTTTTAATGTCTGTATCTCCTATGCTAATGGAACAAAGAAACAAAAAATGACCAAAGGAACAAAACAGAGAATGATGAAACAAAATTTTTTTTAAAAAGTGTAAATTTGATATAATGGAGAGATTATATCAGATATCATTTTTTTTACCTCTTTATATAGGTGAAATACTTTTAAGTGTTTGTATGCCTTTTAGCATTCCTCCCTGTGTTATTTCATTTACCTTGCGACTCAGATGAAATATCCATTTAGCATCTTAATTCAATAGCAAATACTGTGATATCAAGGGGAATGCATGTTAACTGTCTTTATATGTGCAAGAGGATTATATAATATATAATATTTACTGCAATGTTTTGATATTTATCAGCATCATCCTAAGTTCTGCATCTGTATTTTCTAACTCTCAAAGCAATGGCTTCTGTGATCTCTGTGATTATCACTACTTTAAACAGGAAGAACTAAAGATCAAAGTAGTTAAGTGTTTTGATTTAGTTGCTTAACCTTAACAAGAATAAGAGCTAGAACTGGGTTCTAAATGTAGATTTGCAGAGAACAAACACTACTGGACTAGGGAGAACTTTTAATTATCAGGAGAGCATAAAATGTTTATTTTCATAATTGCAAAATTATAACTCTAGAAAATTCTAAGCAACCAATGCTAAATTCATTCCCTACTATATGAACAAAGCTGTTTATGTTATCATAATCCAGTTTTATATGTCCAAATGTAGACCAGTGAAATCTATGTTGATATATACAGTTATTAGTTACCATTGAATTTTATAAAAAGTTTTTAATATTTCAGTATTACATTTATATTACAATTTTAACGGAAATAATCAGCTCTCAGAAATGAAAATATAACATTGTGTCAGCCATGCCACAAATGTGCAGCTGAGGGATTGGAAAGGAAATGTTGACAGCACTTTTGTCTTGATGGAGGCATATGAGTACGATGATTCTTTTTATTTCTTCATATTCCCTGTATATTTGACAACAGTCATGTATTCCTATGTTATTAAAAAACCCAGGTATTCTAAGCATTTTTCTGAAAAATCTAGCATGAGTTTCAGTGTTCTAGCAGAGGGTGCAACGCAGGGGAAAGGTGTTTTCTGGACCTGTGAGCTTTGCCAGCAGTTGACCAGGTGACTGCTACTCAGGTCAGCTACTCATCCTCACTTTAGGACTTCGAAAACGGGTTCAGAGAAACCGACTGGCACACAGGGCTGTCCTGCAGATCAGATTAGATGATGGACAAGAATGGGTTCTAAAACCCCAAAAGGCCCGTAGAGATAAGATACCAGCACATTCTGGGAAAGTGTGAAACATGCAGTTGGATAAAATACTTGTGATCTAATGGCCCAGAAAAATCAATACTGTGTTATTTTAAGCACTATCCTTGAAATATTTCCAACTCAGAGAACAGCTTCAGAAAGGAAAGTTAAGTTTCCCGTCCTTGACTTTCCCTTGTTGAATAACGCGTGTAACACTCTTTATTTCTTTGAAAAATGATTTGAGATCGTGCATTAAAAGGGTTCAGTTCAGAATACTATTGCTATCACAGGATGACATATTCCAGCCCACAAGATTTTAGGAAATGACATAGCTAAATTATATAGAGGTCAAAACTTTAGCTCCAAACATGTGTACGGTTTTCTGTCTTCATTTGGGCCAAATTCCTTGGAGGCAGTACTTAATATGATCCTGTTACAAAACCAGAGAATATTGGATTGGGTGTTAAAAGTACAACTGAAAACTTTTATTCAATTTAAACTAAGTACTAGTAGTTTGAAGGTTAAACAAGTACAGGAAAATGCTTCATAACAAAACTTAACTCCAGGCAGAGGGACCGATAGGAGGGAAAGGTACAAGGCCCAATCGACTTGCATTGAATTCAGGTGGTGTTTTATTAACAAAAGCAACGTCAAAGGTCATGGCTGATTGAATCTTTTGATTCTTTCTTACCTATGATTGTGATTAGGCCCCAATTCTAGGAACTTATGAGTATTTCTTTGAAAGACCCAATTCCTGTTCATTTCAATGCCCTCTTTTTTCCCCTCGCTACAAACTGACCACAAAGGCAAGGTCAGCCCTATTTCATGTCTCATATGTTGGGATTTGCCTTTCTATGTCAAACTATAACCGCAATTTGTATTCTCAATGGCAATTATTTTTTATATTAATGGGACTTGTTTTGTTCATGGTTTTTACCCAGTTTGGCTATGTGACCATTAACATAAAATATGAATAACTTGAGATAGATATATTAGAAATCAGTTGTTAGACCAGTATTCTGAAAGATCAAGAAATATTCTACAAGAGAACAGAATTTTAATGTCCCTTGGATACCATAAAACTCTATTCTTTTCAGCATATGTGTACATTTTATTGTTTTTACTGGTAAGGAAAAAATGGACAGATGGCATGGAAATGGAACCTAGGAAAATCACTTACAGTGAAACCAATTTTAATACCCTTGCTAATAAAGTTCTCTCTATACATATAGGCCTGATCTTTCCAGGAAAAAGGGAGTAATTCTTCATTTTGTCCAGGGAGTTTAACTCTTTCCACACCCTGGGGCGCTCTACAGTACATTATATTATACTAAATAGCCTGAAAGAATTAACACACTTTCCAAGTCAAGTCTTTTATTTCTTTTTTCTGGGTAACATCAGGCCATTGATCATATTAGAAGGTCTAACCAGCTCCCACAAGGCACTTTCCCTTATGTCAGAGCTAGCCAGGTGTGATGGTTTCCTTTCTTGGACTCCAATAAACTTTACAAGACCTATTCAACATCACTCAACTAAATCACATAATGGTAAATTTATAACCCAGTGGTGCTAAATGATCTAGTTGATTGTCTCTACTGCTGGCTAACTAAATATTAAACATAAATCCAGCTAACCCAACCTTGTTACTTGAACTTTATCATCCCCAAACAAGAGAAAAACTCATGCCTCACCATATTTCCCTTAATTATGTCTTCCCCCAACTGGTCTTGTAAAATGGGGGAGCCAGTCATGCTTTTTATCCCACCTCAGGGGGTCAAGAGAATAGGAAACCTGTCACTAATTCCTTTCACCTCACAGGCAAAACTCCTTCCCCCAATTAACTAAGACCAGGTGCACCCTCCAGTGAGTCTGCGGAATGCAGAGAACTCACAAACCTTGCTTCCATCTTGGCAGAAAGGAACCCAGCCTGCACCTGATTAGCATGTTTTGCTGGGGCTGCAAAAATCTGCTAAAAGGTTGTATTTTTCCCCATGAAAGCTGGGAAAGATCATGGAACTGAACATAAACAATGCCTACCTTGGCCCAGCAAAGTCTGGAGCATTCTCTGCATTAGCAGACCTATCACTGATAGAAATCAGCTTATCAAGATAGGCAAATGGCCGTGACTCATACAGATCAGCACCCGTCCACTTTCTAAGCTAGCATTTGACCCACGTTGTTGGTAACATATCTTGATGATACATTTAAAGTGGTGACTAATTGTATCGAATGTTCAAGAATAAATACGAGCATATTCAGATAAAATTAATGATGGAAAAACAGCAGCATAGGGAGAAGAGATCAATTTTCTAATTTGGAAATCTAGAAGGACCGTCTGAGTACCAAACTATGACAAAGGTGACAGATGCACCTGGTCGGAGGACGCTGGAGGCCTAAAGACCTGGGTTCAAAGCCCTGGCTGAATTCCGATGCATTGAATATATTTGTATAAGTTCTCTAATTTTCCTCAGCTTTAGTTTCCTCATCTGGAAAACTGGAAAACTTAATAATGATACTAATAGTAATAATACCTACCTTGTAGACTTGTGTTCAGTCGCTCAGTTATGTCTGACTCTGCAATTCTATGGACTGTAGCCCACCAGGCTCCTCTGTCCATGAGATTTTCCAGGTAAGAATACTGGAGCAGGTTGCCATTTCTACTACAAGGAATCTTCCCCACCCAGGGATCGAAACTGTGTCCCTTGCATCTCCTCATTACATATTATGATCAGAGTTTAGGAGACGGGCCGGCACGTCGTATGCACTCAGTAGCTGTGTAACCTTATAACTATTAATGGCATTTAGTTAGTGAAAGCCCGAAGTAATCAAATGAAAAATAGAGTCTTTCCCAGAAGACAAGTCTATCAAATGAGAAGTTAGGGCTTTGCCTAATAATTTGGCACCAACTGGCTGGGATCCAGGAAATTAAAAGGGAATGGTTTCGAGCTGTGATTTTGAAGATGCACTTAGCTGGATCCCAAAGCAGTTTTTTGGAGGTGTCTGTGGGTCCATGCTTGGCAAGGGAAAGAGACGGAGTGAAGGGTAAGCAGGCAATCTCTCCTGCTCCCCCTTCAATCAGGGAGCAGCTTTGCTGTGATCTATTTTATGTATTAGACTTAATCATACAATTTTATTTGAAAATTGCAAAGCTAAAATGTTTAAAAAGTGTATGTAGTGTAAGTTGAAGGCAGCTGCTGCTGAAAAGCAGGTTATAACAGTAATAGGTGTCTTTCCCTTGGATGAACCCGTTCCTCTTTAGGTAAACACTGAAAATTCCCCCATCAGGAATGCTAATATTATCTACCAATTCATCAGCATTTACTGGCTAACTCATTACTGGTGAGTCACACAACTCTTAATCCACTGAATTTCTCTAGTTTCTATTAGCAATTATACCCTACTACTATGGGCTGCAAAAATGCTAATGGACCACAAGTTCCAGGAGACACAGTAAGAAAGGGTGTCTGCTCTTTGCTGGCGAGGTCTGAAAGAAGCTTAAACCTACTTAAACCACTGGCCACTTTTTTCCACCCAAAGAGCCTGGCATTCCTTAAGAAAGCATGTGTCTAGGAAGTAGCCGAAATCTTCATTTTCAATGTACGGTTTCGCGGGAAGGCTTTAAGGTTTCATCAGTGGAGTAAACCCACATAATACCACACAAGCCTCCTTTTTCTCTACCAAAATCCCTCTTTCTATTTTCGTGTCATCTGCACGCTGTCACTTCCTAAGAACCGTAGTGGCTCTTGTCTGGCTGATTCCAGCTCTGTTGCCCGAGGGGCTCAACAGTGCGGCAGTTTCAGGGCACATGCATTTGGCTCAGGTTTACAGTGAAGATCTTCATTTGGATCTGGATATTTTAGGTTCAAAACCATGAACTCTACACTCTGGAAAGTAATGAGAGCAAATATAAATTATCCTGCGTGGTCTTGTCTCAGCCTGAAACAGCCCAAGTAGGACAACTCAGCTACCAAAAAAAAAAAAAAAAAATTTCTGTCTCCACTTACAACTCACAAAGAACTTTAAAAGGGGTAAGTTGTAACCCATAGCAACATCACAGAAAATGTGTCTTCTCCTTTCCTTAACTCTCTTTCATCTGCTTCTCCGCGTATCTCACTTGCCAGCTGTCCCCCTGCACCCAGCCCCAACACATCCCACCCTGGACTCCAAAACAAACTCTGAAGAGTTAAACAGTGCTTCCTCCCCTGAGATGGCATAAAGGTGGGCATCTTGCCTTTCTTCACATACCTGACAAGTTAGATATGAGCGTTCTTCAGAAGCCCATAATAATTTGTATTATCAAGTTATCTACTGCTTTTCCATACAGGTATTTCTTATTGATAGGTTTAGATTTTTACGTATAAATAGCTGAAATTTATAATGACATGTTTAGGGAAAAATCAAAATGTTAGAAGAAATTTAATTAAATTGATTGAAACACTTGCCATCTGTATATTTCTTTCTTTCTGTATTTTTAATTTCTTTTTTTTTTTTTACATTGTGTCTTAAAGCAGCCCCATTCTCAGTCTTTCTTTGTGTTAACTTTCCATGGCAGTATAGCACGCTCTTCCCATTTCCTGTTTCAAAAAAATAGTAATACACAATTTTATGCCATTTTACAGCCTTGGACTTATAACCCAATTTATTGCTATTAACTAATTTTTGCCAATTCAGGTATATGAAAAAACGTATTCTATTTCTAGACTGGATTTTTCCCACAAAAAGTTGTTTTAAAATAGTTTTCATTAATGAGCAAGTAAGTATTTTTAAGTGTAACTTTTCCAATGATTTTTCCCCTAATAAATCAAGGGAAAATGAAATTAATAAAAAGTACTTTTTGAAATGGACCAAGTCCTATATGTAAGTTTCCTCAATAAAATTTTTAAATGTTTTCCTCTAATGTCCACTACTGCAATAAGCATGTAGGAGAACAAAGCTAGCCCTTGATGAATCCTTGTGGATGTGGAATTAGGTATCTATGGATATAATAATGAGTGATAATGAAGCATGCATGGAGGAGTCTCAGTCTAGCTTTTCTTATTATTCAGTTGAGTGAGTTTGTAAAAAAAAATTGTCGGTGGAATTTTGAGGTAACTTTATCAACTAGCTCTTGCATAATCACTTTATAAAATTAGGATAATGTTCCCCATTCCACCAGGCTCAAGAGAAATTATTCAAAATATAGAAATAAAAGCTACCACTTGAGTGTTGCTCTATGTCAGATGTTTAGAGTAACTCTGTTTGTTTATACACACATATACACCTTAAGTAGTTAATAAATATTTTAAAATCTAAAATAATTGACTTGCATATAAGCTTTCATAGGGAAAGGTAATTGGATTATGACCCATCATTTTTTATACCTGTGCTATCTAAAATGGAAGCCACTGGTGACATAGGACTGTGGAGCATTTGAAATGTGTTTAGTATGAAAAGTCGTCTGAATTTGTTATTTGACTTTAATTAATTTAAATATGAAAATAACACTTCAGCTAATGGGATACTTATGAGCATGTGTGAAAATGTGAATCTGTTGTTTCACTATAAATTTTATAAAATCTAAATCCAGTTCTATAATTTAGATGAAAATTTCACATCCAACTTGAGAAGTGCTATGAATATAAAATATTCACTGGGTTTTTAAAAGCTGGTATGAAATATAGAATATAAAATATGAAAAAAATTATTGGTTATAAGATAATATAATAATATTTTGGATATACTTAGTTAAATTAAAGATTTAATTAAAATTAATTTCAATTAAAAAAAAATTTTTTTAATGTGACTAGTAGAAAATTTAAAATTGCCCATTGACTCGCATTATATTTCTTCTGGGTAAAGTTATTATATATTGATGGATGAAATCAATTTGAAATGAACATAAAATTCAGGCTTTAAGTCCAGAAACAGACAGTATGGCACCTGAGGGTATATATGGAATAAGGAAATGTGAATTATTGGTCTGTGTATTTCTTGTTAGAAAGCCTATTCAGACCACAAGTAATTTCTTGATGTCACAAACATTGATAATACAATTTAGGTGGTATAGAATGTTTTTATTGAATTGATCTTAAATTTACAACTAAATTTTAAATTCCCTCAACTTGCACAAAATAGCATTTGGGTAGCATAGTCATAATAATAAAAATGATTTCTTAATAGCATTATGATTTGTATTGCTTCTATTTATAAATATATATATCCTAAACTTAAATGAAATTTGTCTATTTGTATGATATTCTCTAACATGGCCATTTCATTAATTCATTCAACAAATATTTATTTACAGGCAAAGTCCTGGGATATAATCATAAACAAGATTCCATGTCCTGAAAGAATTTATATAGACAAAAAATAAAGAAAAATATCCTAACTACATATAATTTAATATACTTAAATATTATGTCACTTTAAGCAAAGACATTATAGCATTCAGAAGCCATTTCATTAAATAATATGGGTGGGAAACCTCATTGAATTGCACCAAGGATACAGTAAGAGACAGCTTTTTCTGAAAGTTTGAATACAAAGAAATTCTGTGAAAAAATGAAATTCCTCAGAAAGATTTTTAAAGGTGAAACTTTCTAGAAAAGCTCTTTAAAAGCAATGGGATAGCCATTTGAAAGTAAGGGAATGCTGGTACAGGAAATTGAAAGATAAAACCAAAGCAGCTGAGTTTCTTAAAATCTGGAGGACGTGTTCTCCACCTACAGCAGGAGAGGACACATGGATTTCTACAGAAGGGGGGCATTATATCAGAAAGGAAGAAGAGACGGACTTGAATTTGAATAGCAAAAAGAGAAAGGGGTTCCTATCCAATAGATACGATTTCCACTTAAAAGGAAGATCACCCACCAAGTTCTTGAGGACTTAAGTGAGCATGAATGAGGGTGGGGAAAAATGGGTCAGAGTTGTTGTTAGGTCAAATAATTTTGGCATGGAAGTAAATGAGCAATTGAATCCAAAGTACAGAAAATGCTGGTTGCAAAGTAGAATATCTGAAATTAAAAATGCAAATATGTCTGGCTTTCTGACACATTAAATCTAAGGCATATCAAGGGAATCAGGGGCTAAAATTGTTAGGTTTTGGAGGAGATGCCAAGATGCTAAGTGAGTTTTGAATGCTTTATTCATAAAGGTCTTGGTGTCCTTGAAAATGATCAAAAGGTATTCAGTGGCAAAGAAGATGGGAGCAAAAACAAAATCAACAGTGAAGGGGAATGATTAATACATAGTCAATGATAGCAATTAAGAAAAGAGGGAGGAGAGTGTTTATGGAGTAAATTCAAATAAACATTGCATTGTGCAAAGAGGAGAAAAAAAGTAATAATCTAAAACCAAAATGAATATCAATCTTACCTTTTGGGGAAAAAGAAATTCTGTTTATGAGAGAGCAAGGTTCCAGTTAGGGCAAGCTTCCAGAAGAGATTGTTCTGGGAAGATGCTGAAGACATAGGAATGTCCAATATACAAACCAGGAGATCAGGTATTGACAGGGTGTGTATGAGAAAAAGCAAAGCAGCTCCTAATGGCTTAGACTGCTTCCCTCATAGCTCAGTTGGTAAAGAATCCGCCTGCAACTCAGGAGACCCTGGTTCGATTCCTGGGTTGGGAAGATCCCCTGGAGAAGGGAAAGGCTGCCCACTCCAGTATTCTGGCCTGGAGAATTCCAGGGACTATCGTCCATGGGGTCGCAAAGAGCTGGACACGACTGATTCACTCATTCCAACGGCTTAGATTGCTTCCCAGGTGGTTCAGTGAAAAGAATCCCCCTGCCAAGGCAAGAGACACAAGAGACGTGGGTTCGATCCCTGGGTCAAGAAAATCCCTTGGAGGAGGAAATATCAACCCACTCCAGTATTCTCGCTGGGAAAATTCCACGGACAGAGGAGCCTGGTGGGCTACAGTTCATGAAGTCACAAAGAGTAGGATATGACTGAGCACGCATCTTGGTTTAGATTGGCAAATGATGGAGCAGTATGCTGCTGCTGCTGTTAAGTCTCACCAATCGTGTCCGACTCTGTGCGACCCCATAGACATAGACAGCAGCCCACCAGGCTCCCCCTGTCCCTGGGATTCTCCAGGCAAGAACACTGGAGTGGGTTGCCATTTCCTTCTCCAATGCATGAAAGTGAAAAGTGAAAGTGAAGTCGCTCAGTCGTGTCCGACTCTTCACCACCCCGTGGACTGCAGCCCACCAGACTCCTCCGTCCATGGGATTTTCCAGGCAAGAGTACTGGAGTGGGTTGCCCTTGCCTTCTCCGGATAGAGCACTATAGGAACAGAAATCAGAAGAGGGCTGATTCCTTAATCTCTGAAACAAGGACAGGAAACCAGAACTAGAATGCAAACTCCAGCTATCTTTTTTGGCACCATGGACGCCTGAAAGTTGAATGGTTTCTGAGGCTTCCAAACCTGTGGCTATGCAGGAGGTTTTTGATTACAGAATCAATCTCACAAGTAATTGGCCTGTTCAGATTTTATATTCCTGCATGATTCAGTCATGGTAGTTTGTATGTTTCTAGAAATCTGTTTAGTCTAGTCTGTCCAATTGATTGGAGTATAATTGTTTTTGGTAGTCTTTTATGATCCTATTTTTTTTCCTGTAGAATTAATTATAATAATTCTTCTTTCATATACTTTTATTTATTTGAATCCCTTTTTTCCTCTCTCTCTTTTTTTTTTCTGGTAAGTCTAATGATGCGAAGGGCTGACTCATTTGAAAAGACCCTGATGCTGGCAAAGATTGAAGGCTGGAGGAGAAGGGGATGAGGAAGAGATGGTTGGATGGCATCACCAACACAATGGACAAGAGTTTGAGTAAACTCCAGGAGATGGTGAAGGACAGGGAAGCCTGGAGTGCTGCGGTCCATGGGGGTCGCAAAGAGTTGGACACAGCTGAACAACTGAATGACACCATATTTCACTAATATTTTTTATTGTGCTTTTAGCCTTTATTTATTTCCACTCTAGTCTTTGATACTTCCTTCCTTCTACTGTCTTTGAGCTTTATTTGTTTTGCTTTTCTAGTTCCTTTAGGTGTTAAGTTAGACTGCATATTTGAGCTCTTTCTTGCTTTTTAATGTAGGTGTTTATTAATATAGACTTCTCTCTTAGAACTGCTCTTGCTAGAGCCTGTAAAGGTTGGTTTGTTGTATTTACATTTCCATTTGTCTCAAGATACTTTTTGTGTATCTTCTTTGACTCATAGGTTGTTCTATAGCACGTTGTTTAATTTTCGTGTTTGTGAATTTTCCAGTTTTCTTCTTATATTTGATTTCTAGTTTCATATCCCTGTAATTAGAAGAGATACTTAATATGATTTCAGTCTTCTTAGATTTATTAATATTTATTTTGTGGCCTAATGTATGACTTGTCTTGGAGAATGTTCCATTTGCACTTGAGAAGATTTTCTATTCTATTGCTACTTGATGGTGTTCTCTAAATGTCTGTGTCCACCTGGTATAAAGTAGGGATTATGTCCAAATTTCTGTGTTAATTTTATGTCAGAATTGTCTTTTCATTTTTGAAAGTGGAGTATTTAAGTTTCCTTCTATTACTGTATTTCTGTCAATTTCTTCCTTCAGGTCTCTTATTACTTGCTTTATATACTTAGATTTTCTATGTTAGATATATAAATATATACAAATGTCATATCCTCTTGTTAAATTGACTCCTTATTGCTAAATAATGACCTACTTTGTCTCTTTTATTATAGTCTTTGGTTTAGGATCTATTTTGTCTGATGTAAGTATGGTTACTCCTGCTTTCTTTTGGTTTCTGTTTGAATCAAATATCTTTTTCTATCCCATCCATTTCAGCCTGTGTCTATAAAGTTGAAGTGAATCTTTTGTAGGCAACATATGATTTGGTCTTGGTTTTTTAATCCATCCAGCCACCATATGTCTTTGATAGGAAAATTTAGTCTATCCACACTTAATAATTGATAGATATGGACTTACTATTGCCATTTTGTGAATTATTTTCCAACTACTTTGTAATTCCTTTGTTCATCTCTTCTCTGGTTCTTTCTGATTCTGAAATTCTGTAGTGGTAAGCCTATTTGGGGGGCTTCCCTGGTAGCTCAGCTGGTAAAGAATCTACCTGCAATGCAGGAGACGCTGGTTTGATTCTTGGGTCAAGAAGATCCTCTGGAGAAGGGATAGGCTACCCACTCCAGTATTGATGGGCTTCCCTGGTGGCTCAGTTGGTAAATAATCCGCCTGCAGTGCAGGAGACCTGGATTAGATCCCTGGGTTGGGAAGATATCCTGTGAGGCCGTGGCAACTCCCTCCAGAATTCTTGCCTGGAGAATTCCAAGGACAGAGGAGCCTGGAGGGCTGCAGACCATGGGGTCAAAAAACATCAGATGCTATTATTAAGCACAGCACAGCAATCCTATTTTTATGTTTTGTGTATCTACTGTAGGTTTTTGCTTTGTGTATAACATGAAACTTACACAAAACATTTTATATTTATAGCAATCTATTTTAACCTGATAACAACTTAATTTTGAATATGTACTATTGCTGTAAATTTTTACACTGTTTTCCATATATTGTTTTGATGTATGTAGTTATAGATTTTAAGACTTACGTATGTATATACATATATATGCATATGACTTTTGCATATGAATATATATATTTAATTCTGAATAAAGACATATTAGTTTGCAATATATTATTACTTATTTTATTTTATAAGCATTAATTTAATAAAATAAAATGATATAAATACCTAAAATGTTTTTATTTGAATGTGTTTTATAAGGTGATAAATCTTATTTCTTACATTCAGCTTTATGAATATGCTACACGAATCCAAAGTAATGAGAAAATTTGTAATGTCCAAACTCTCATATAATAGATATTTAAAGCTTTGACATAATCTCAGCTTTCAAGCTAATTTATGATACATATGGAATACAAATTCTTGGCACGTTATCTAGAACATACACATTATATTTTCATAGCAGTCTATGGAGATACTTGTAGTGTCAATAGGAAAGAGTTGAATTGGTTCTTCTCCAAAATTTCTTATTTTATAGTTCTGTGTGATACATTATCAGATTTTGAACAACACTTTAAACTCATTTTCATTGTCAAACTTTAATTTCTTTATTTTTATATTAAGTAGTTTAAGCTGCACTATAGAAAGTTAATAGTTTTACTTTTACTCTCATAGTATTAACTCTTTTGAAGTAAGTTACATCACTTAGTAGAAACTTGGTATATCATTTAGTATTATTTTTACTTGTGTAAAACTCATGCACTTCAAAGTATAGAGATAATTTGCTTTTTATGTATTATATTATTGTAGAAATTGAACTATAGGCATTACAGATCACATCTAAAAAATAGCAGTGCTGAAGACCACTCTCTAGGATTCTGGCTTAAAATAATTCTTTTTATCATCATCACACAAAGCCACCTCCTTACATACTGTATTTTGAAAACTGCTTATTCATATTTTTCTCTACAACTTGTCATTCAAGGTAAATGGCCTTTCCTAAGAAATGTGACTTCAAAAGGATCATATGCAAAACATCTGTATCAGGCACATTGTCCATAGAATAAATTCAATAGCTTTAAACTTTTAAAGTTTCCAGGCAAGAAAAAAAAAAATGCTAGGATGAATGACAGACTTAAAATGAGAAATTTCTGCAGTGTGATCACCACGATTCTGGTGAGGTCATGGGGGAAAAATGGGTGCCATGTTTGGCCACACGAATGTGAATGGATCTTGTGCCAACTCGCGATGCTTATACATTCTCCTTAAAATGTTGCGGTTAACTTCTCCAAGGAATGTGAACGTTGATTTAAATAAGTTTCCAGAAACTTAACTGTTTATTCCAGGCTTCTCCAAGAAGCTTTGATATGTAAATCAACTTGGGAAACAAAGATATTTTTGTCTCTTAATGTTTCCATCCTCTATGTGTGTTAAATGACAACCCTGGAACAATTCCCCTTGATCTAGGAAACAGGTCTAATGTAGACTTTGTGAAGGTCAGTGTGAAATGAAGAGATTTAATTCAATCCAACCAACATGAAGCATATTTGCATTAGGCTGAACATGAACTAGCAGGATCTTGGAGCAGTCATACGTTGATTTAAATCCCTGTCTGACACTGTGACCCAAGTCAAGTCCATGGGCCTTTTGGGGACCTAGTTTTATTACCTATAAAATGGGGACACTCACATTTACCTTCTGAGTTTTGAGTCATTAGAGGTCATGCATATGAGGCATGTAACACAGTTTTCATTTCGAGTGGTGAACACTCAACCAATGGGTGATTTGATTACTTTGGCATTCCGAAGAATTATTATATGGATCAGGATAGCATTCCCTTCTAGATATACTAAAAAATTTAAGACATTAGCCCTGAAAAAGACAAACACATCCTGTGCTAAGTCGTTTCAGTCATGCCCGACTCTTTGTGACCCCATGGCCTGTAGTCCACCAGGCTCCTCTGCCGGTAGGATTCATCAAGCAAGAATACTGGGATGGGTAGCCGTGCCCTTCTCCAAGAATCTTCCCCACCCAGGGAGGGAATCCATGTCTCATGTCTCCTGAACTGGCAGGAGGGTTCTTTACCACTAGCACCGCCCAGGAAGTCTGAGTGCAGTAAAACAGCTTATAGTGCAGTGAAAAAATAAATGATTTTAATATACTATGGTAGTTTGCATGTGTTTGCTTGAAATCTGACACCTATTTCACCAATTATGCATTTCCCTTCCCTTTCTTCCAGTGAGGATGGCATTTACTAGTACACACCAGGAAGGCACGATTGTTTTACGGGGCTGATATCCATCTGACTGGTCAGCGCCTCTGTCATATAAGCTGTGAGATTTTTCAAGCATCGTCTCTACCTTCATGCCATCTTGTGGATGTACTAAGACAAAAGACACAAAGATTATCTGACAGATGCTGAAACCATGCAGATCATGTTCTTATTCCAAGTACATTTTTCTTGACTTGAATACAAATCCCATTTGTATCTCTTGACAGATGTATGAATTCTGTGAGTATTCTCAGGATGTGACCTTCTATAAAATAGACACAGATAGATTGTATTAAATCTTTACCCATTGAAAAATAAGTTTTCTCTTAACCTGAAGGGGAAGGCATCTTGATCAGGCTGAGCTTAATCTTAACAGGTTTTCTCCCATCTTGCTTTATGAGACACTTGCCATATGACCAACAGCTGTGTTATTTTTTAAACAAACAGATTTCACTAAAAATGTCAGCATTGGCCTTTTAAAACAAACAATTAAATTAAAAGTTTGACAAAGGAGGAGGGAAATACTGTGGATTTTTAGAAATAGCATCTTTCACCAATGTTAGCTAAACTTTCATTTTCAGAGATGTCAGTAATAACTGGTTTTGTGTGCGGTTTACTTAGTGTGTATCAACAAAATAGAAAGTATTATGATTGCTTATACTTTTCATTCATAATCCCACACTGTAGCTGTGCTATTGACTAATGACCATTAATTTTTTTTTGGAAAAAATAGTCTCTCAGACTATTTTATGCAAGCCCATAGCATATCACTTACTCAAGAAGTGCAGCCAGTTCTGCTATGATGATCCATACATGTGGCTAAAATCACTGTGCTGTCCAAAATCACACAACAAAAACCAGTAGGCTTATGAGAAAAATGGAATCAGGGTGCTGCACTCAAACAGATCATCAATGAAACATTAAAAAACATTAGGAACTTAATAAAACTGATCGCTAATGCATTCTAAACGGTTGAGAAAGATGCGCTAATTAGTATAATGAACATGGCACCGTGCACTGTAAGAGACCAGATGCATGTAGAAGTGCACTTGGAAAGAGCTGCAACTCACGGATTATTGTGAAAAGACAGAAAGAAGGATTATCTGAAACTGGATGAAAAATCCATAAATGTCTGAGGCGTGTGTGACATTGTGCTGGGTTTCGATGAGTGCTGTCTTCTCTGTTCACACAGTGTTTCTCATGAATTAAGTTGTACATAAGCACAGGTAAAGTTTCTGTTATGCTCAAATTGTTCCCTGATAAATCGGTGGTGTTAGAGTGAGACCCGTCTCCGAAACAATCATTGCAGCAGAACTGCTGTGTAATCATTTCATGAGTCAGATTTCTGTGAAAGGAACAGTTTAAATATTTCTACATTGAATAATGATTCCGATGTCCTGAAAAAGTCTCTGCACTGACCTTGTAAAACATTCAATAAGCACCTAGGCTTTGATTGGGATTTAAATTTGATCCTAACTTTACCTGTTTGATTTTGAACAAGCATTCTCAACCTTTTCAAGTTCATTTTCCTAAACTGTGAAATAAAGCTGAAAACTTCTATCTCATAGGGTTACTGTGATGATTAAAGCATAAAATGTATGCAACTCCTCAGACAATGACTCACATACAAAGCAGGCAATAAATGATAATTTCTCTGAAAGTTTTAATTAGAAAAATACATTATTTTGTTACTCATATTTTGAGTTTATCGCTACTTGTATTATTATATAATAATGTAATAATTGGGCTTCCCTGAGGCTCAGCAGTAAAGAATATGCTTGCCATTGGGTCTCAGAGAGTCTGACATGACTTAGCACCCTAGCAGCAACAACAAACATAATAATATGGTATCTGCTATATGCAGATAAACACAGCCCCGGAAAGTTTAGGTAGTTACTGTATAGTTAACATTGCCATCACTATTATTTTCTTTTTTTCCCCTTCTTCGCATTTAGTGGATTCATTCCTTTCACACAAACTGCTAGGAGATGTCAAAGCTTATGGGAAAACTGACAGCCTCTGAGTGTAGGTCTTCTTCTTTCCTAGGGTAAATAAACAGATGTCAAAACATCATCACAGGGGGACTTCCCTGGCCCAGCGGTCAAGACTTTGTGCTTCCAACACAGGGGACGCAGTTTCGATCCCTGGTTGGGGACCAAGGCTCTGGTATGCCAAATAAGTAACTGATTGGAACTGTCAAAAAAAGTTTCTAGGATGCCATTACTGAGCACATTTCTGAAGGATACCCAGAGAACAGGAGAAGGGAACGGCAGAGGCAGACAGAAGGGTCGGCATTAGAGAGCACAGCGTGCCACAGGAAGGAGCAGCTGTTCCCTGATGCTGGAGCGCAGGGGTGAGGCTGGGGTCCGGGCGGAGCCGGCTCCTGAAGGACTTGAGCCCCGGACCTGGTGGAGGGCACCGGGCTTTTAATGTCACGTTTGATTCTCTGCGGATTAGACTCCCTTGCGTTGGAAAGGACGTTTTATGTTTGGTGGGGTTAGATGGGAAAGGATTCTGGGGAGTGTTTCTTGTTTATTTCTTTTCAGTGGAAACTTTGGCAATGAGAGGAATCATAAGCCACTCAGGGGCTAGGATGCTAAATGCCATCCCTGGAGCAATTAGGTGAGTTGTTGATACAGTGAATCACAGAGGACTTTCCAAAGAACTTTAAGAGGAAGTAAAACTCAGCATCAGGGACAAGACTCATGTGCTTTCGTCACCCTGTCCTAACTGTCCATACAAAGTTTCGTTAGGCCCCAGATTTTGAGATAGTTTGTAAAAGCATCCTTTTCTTAGGTTCAGCATCCTCAATATTGCATCTTACCAACACTGGATTATGTCCACTTAGGACCAACCTTAGGCTGAACTGATCGCTTCCTTCCTTTTGAGTCCCCATCAGCATGTCTCTTCTTTTTTCTTTCCCTCTAAGCCCTTCTTCTCTGGGTATATTTAAATATTCAGAGGCTTCACCGATACTGCAAATTCATGAAAGAAAACCTTTACTTGGCTCTGTCGCCTCGCTCATGTAATTGCTCCCCCCTTCCATCGCCATTATCCACTTTCATGATTAATTGACACTCAGGCTGCCATGTCCTGTCATCCATGCCCCCTTAAAGCCCCTGCTCTCTAAATTCCAGGCCCATCATTTTTCTGAAACATCCTTCAGAGACCTCAAATGGCTTTCTTCTTGCTAATTCCAGTGACCTTTCTCCCCTTTCATATTCGTAGTCTCTGGTGTATTTCACCTCACTAAACCACACTTTTTCCTTGACATCTTAACACTACTCTTTATTGGATTTCATTCTTCCCGACTAACTACTGCCTTGGTTTTAAAACAACATCTCTTCTTGAGAAACTCTTCTTTATGTATTAAAAGTATCCACTTCATAGGTCTAAATGTTTCCAGTATATTGGTAAACCCCCAAACTGGGATTATTAGATGAAATTTTGATTTGTAGAGATATCCAATACATCGTCCTTTGGTAAATTGTGTTACAATGGCAAAGTTTTAGTGCAGTGTTTATTAATTAAAGAAAATAAGAATACCTGTTCATATCATAAATATCAGATACTAAATGTCAAATATTTTATACAATTTTTGGGAGCATTGAGTTATTTGAGTTAATTTCTCCAGTGCCTAAATCAGTATGTGAGTGTGCTCAGTCACTCAGTCATGTCAGACTCTTTGTGGACCCCATGGACTGTACCCGCCCAGGCTCCTCTGCCCATGGGATTCTCCAGGCAAGAACACTGGAGTAGGCTGCCATTCCCATCTCCACGGGATCTTCTCCACCCAGGGATCAAACCCAAGTCTCCAGTGTCTTCTGCAGTGCAGGCAGATTCTTTACCTTCTGAGCCATCAGGGAATATTTAACAAATAATTGGAATATACATTTTTTTTTCAAGAATTAACAAATATTTTGTGAATAAAGTAAGTGTGAAACAGAAGATACAAAATACAGCCTGTCTTCGTTTTTAATTAAATATTTTTTTTCTTAACTCATACTCATTGGGTATTAGGAAATACCCACATTTTTTCCTTTGTAAAGTTTTGTGCAATTTCTGTTATCTGCTTACATTTTTTTGGTATGCAAGTTTTTCCACAAACAAATACAGAACCAATTCCTTCCTAGTCTAAACAAAAAGCAGGAATGGAGGAAAGCACCTAACCATGGATTTAAACATGTGTGGTCAACTTTCTCTATGACTAACTAGTTTTCCACATTTTCATTCAAATTGCTTTCTTCTAAATGGTCAATAGTTGTTTGTATCTTATTAGGCAACCTGTAAATAGTTCACATCTGGAGTATATATTATTTAGAGCAATTAGAAACCATCAATTTATTTTTCATAGAATGGATTTTACTTTTATTAATATTGAGCTTAATAATGGCAACACTAGACTTAAGCTTATTAAATAGCCATATCATTATTTTTAATATATTACAGTTAGTGGAACCAGGGATCTTTATGTACATAGTGCTAGATTGTGAATCCAATTTTTATTTACTTGCTTTTATAATGATTGTCTTAAATCTTTATTTTTTCATCAAAGTTTCATATTTAGTTATCATCAACTTGGGTTATTTCTATGTGGCATGTTTTATACACTTCAGTACATATGTCCATCTCTACCTTGATTCATGCTGGACTCAGAGCATAATACAATTAGAAAGGTGTAGAAGTACTGAAAAACCAGCTTATCCAGTAAAGGAAAGATCTAGATAGAGAAGATGCTAAATGAAACATTCTTCAAATATTAGGGTTTTCTGGAAAAGAAAATAAGTAAACATATAATAGCTATTTATTCTATTTGAACAATAATCTCAAAGTAACTTTCAAAAGTCTATGCTGTGATTACTATGGAACATTGCTTTAAATGTATCATCACTCTTCTCATAAATTCTTCAATTTGAATTTTTAATTGCTAAGATAGCAAATACCTGAATGATTTAAGTTCCCTGAAATAAGACCCCATGATAGTATCCAAACCAAGCATAAACAACCCCTGATACAACTGAATTTTTAATTCTTGCATATATTCTCTTCCTTTGGTCTGAACAAATTTGATTGTGGAAATCTGTATTTTTACACTGTTTTTCTTCAAAGCATCATCACACAACCTCTGTGGCTAGCAGACTTGACTGGACAGTTGGAGAGTTAGAGCCATTTCATAGCATGTAAATTGAATATTTTCATGTTGTAGCTTAGTCACTAAGTTGTGTCCAACTATTTTGTGACTCAAAAGAATGATTTTTGTGATTGTAGCCCACCAGGTTCCTCTGTCTGTGGGATTCTCCAGGCAAGGTCTGGAGTGGGTTGCCATTTCCTTCTCCAGGGGATCTTCCCGACCAAGGGATGGAGCCTGTGTCTCCTGTTTGGCAGGTGAATTCTTTACTGCTGAGTTGCCTGGGAAATCCAAACTGAAAATTAACATCCCTATTTCTTAAAAGTTCTTCAAGAACGTTGTGAATCTCACAGGACCACCTTTCTCTTTAATCATGAGCCTCTGGGCATGTGGCTCACTTCTCTTTTCTCTCCTAGAGCTTCTATTGCAACTGTATTTCCTCACTAATTATGCAAGATGATTTACCTCTCTGCTCACTACTGAATACCAGGGTGACTATGTGCTCAAATTTCACTAATATATAGTACCCAGATTCAAGCCATCTACTGTGGGTCCCATCTTTCCCCAAATAATGTTTCAAATTTTATACCTAATCTCTTCCTCTTCCAACACTCTAAGTGACTGAAAAGAAATGATATAAAATGTTCATGTGACATTATAAATGATGGCCGTCTTCTCCCTTCTTAACTAACTACTTGTACATCTATGGAGATAGGTCTATATATCTTAAAATATTTTATGTATTGACTTTTATATATTCGTCTTCCCCCATGTTTGTCTGAAATGAGTCACCATTGTATCTATCCAAACTCTATTTAACTTTCAAGCTTGACCAAGTTTCATGTTCTCTATGAAATCATTCAAATTCCTCCAACTGATATCAATCTATATCTTTCTGAAAATTTACAGCCTATTGTCCTATCATTTGAAAAGACATTCCTTACCTACTAAGGCTATATCCCCAAATAATCTTTGAGGACATACATACTAAATGCTGTGTAAGTACACGTATGTAAGTATTCCCAAAATATTGATGGTGCTGCTGTTGCAAAATATTTATTTCTGGGACTGCCTGGTTTGAATGAGCTGAGTGTCCCCTTGCCATTTCCTTTAATTAATCTGATTTCTAGAAGCCAGCTGCAAGAGGCATTCTAAAACTTCTAATAAAAATTTAAGTTTAGACTTAACTGTCAAAATAAAGGCCATAAATCTCAAGAGACACAATACTTAGAATTTGATTCTACCTAAAACTGCTACTCTTTGGCAATCAGAAGATCAGTCTTTCTAACATTACATTTTCCATTCATACTTAACAGGCATGATACATGGAAAAATTTTAACAACACATTTTCGTCTTTGTCTTATACACAGAAGTATCAGCATGATTCAAAAGAATGAGTTACGGAAGTGATTGCTACCATTACGTTTTCCTTCTTATGCCCATACAGTTCGGAACATTTTGATTCTATTAACTCTGCATCCCCAAGATTCAAATAAGTTTTTCTCTGCCTGAATCACGTTAATAATTCCATTGTCGTTATTCTATAAAAAGTCAGTTCTGAGTCCTGTTATAGTCAGTACCAAGAAAGTAACAGAGTTTGAGTGGCATGTAGAGTTTGATCTGGATTAGATTACCTATTTATAAAGATGACAGTCTACAGAGGGAATAAAAAAACATGAATGAAGTAGAGAAAACACAGCATTGTGAAAAACTGAATAAGGAAAGTATTCTACCTTTGAAAATGATTAGAAATATGGTCTTGAATGAATCACTTTATCTCCTGGAACTTAAAATAGGAGGAAAATGATATATCTTTGATCGTCTGAATTTGAAAATAATATTTCTAAATCTCTTTCTCACCCATATTTTAATTATTTCCCCAAGATTTTTATTATTGTAATTTTATTTCTGTTAATATTTACATTACTAGGAATTTAGAATACACCTAGAATTGTGGTAAACTGGGTTTGCAAAGACGCTGAATAGGATTGGTAAAGCTATGAGTTTGTGTTCTCTATGATACTGTTTTCCATACTAATGTATAGAAATATGCATAGAGAGTAATCAAAGACGTGTTCCTAGAAAGCTAAGCCTTTAAGCAATATTCTTGGAAACTATAAAATCCAGTGTTATTTAAGATCTCCTAATGACTCTTTGTTCCTTGCTGTGTTGTGAGTCTCACATGAACGTGAACTCTAAGTATATGACCCTATAAATGCAAGTTTTCTCCTGGGAAACCAGGACATGTTAACTATTCCTGCTAATTTTTCCTGCATATATCCTAAAACATACTTTAAATTTTGAGTGAAAGATAGACTTTTGGTGTTCAAGGATTTCAACTTATTTCAAAGAAGTGTTTTAAGTCATCATCTTCTGTTTTCTTAGCTGAAAGAAAATGGTTCAATATTTATAATAGAGCCATTAAGACTGTAAAATTTATGTGAGTTCTACTCTTTGAAAATTTTCAGGTGACTTCTCAAACTGTAGTGAGGAAGAAGAGAGGGACTAGAAATAACTCCTGAGAGCAATTAATTATTCTCTGGAGAGCATCTATCGTGTTGCATGTAGAGAAAATACTTGCACTAAAGGCATTTCAGAATAATTATCATTGATGAAATATGGAGTACTTCAAATTAGATAACCCTAGAAACTGATGTTCCTGCAGATATTAGTCAAAAGTTTCTCTACATTTTAAATAAACATCATTCTATGATTTCTTCTCATTGTTCCCCCTACTCCACAGCCTACCAAGGTTAAATATGCTTATTTCCAGGTAAATTTTCTTTAAAATTGTGAATGGTCCTTTTATTTTGAAACTTTTTACATTTTGAATAAAATCAACAAGCTATTTCATTTCATCCTTTTAAACAAACACCTACTATCTAATCAGCAAGGTGAAAATGTGTCGAGAAGTAGTATAGAACCAGCATATAGACAGAGTTATGGGAAAACCTTTCTGACTTAAACGTGGCTCACTGTTGCTGCTTCAATCAATTATTCATTTATTCCTTTATTCAGCATGTTTTGAACATGATAAGGTTAAGGACCTTTCTGCAGAAATCCATAGGAATACAAGAAGACCAAATACATTCTCTGTTCTTGAGAAACTTGAATTCTACTGGAGACGAAAAGCATGCCACCAACTAAACTGCAACATAATACAGTAAGTTACTTTCCCACTTCTGACAGACTTTGGGCTTCCTTGGTGACTCAGACGGTAAAGCGTCTACCTGCAATGTGTGAGACCCAGGTTCGATCCCTGGGTCGGGAATAGCCCGTGGAGAAGGAAATGGCTCCAGTACTCTTGGCTGGAAAATTCCATGGACTGAGGAGCCTGGTAGGCTACAGTTCTTGGGGTCGCAAAGAGTTGGACACGACTGAACGACTTCACTCTCTCACAGTAAATGACCACCTGCTACAAAGAGCTGATTCATTGGAAAAGACCCCAATCCTGGAAAAGATTGAGGGCAAGAGGAGAAGCAGACAACAAAGGATGAGAAGGTGGGATGGCATCAGACTCAATGAGCTTGAATTTGAGCAAACTCAGGAAGATACTGAAGGACAGGGAAGCCTGGAGTGCTGAAGTTCATGCGGGCATAAACTGAGTGACTAACACACTTGATTGAGAATGCCCAGGACGTTTCCCAAAGAGAAATTTGCTATTATTAGCATTCTAGAGATTAGGACACTGAAACTAAGTTTTTCTTAGCATGGATTCTTAAAATTGTTGTAAGGATATCTCCCAGTGAAAGTTCTTGAGTTGTCTTTTTCTAGGTAAACAAGAACTTCATAGAATTGGAGGGTTTCTTTACAACTGGGGCTTCCTTGGTGGCTCAGAACTGTAAAGAATCTGTCTGCAATGCAGGAGACCTGGGTTCAATCACTGGTTCAGGAAGATTCCTTGATGAATGGAATGACAATCCACTCCAGTATTCTTGCCTGGAGAATTCTATGGACAGAGGAGCCTGGTGGGCTACAGTCCATGGGGTTGCAAAGAGTCAGGTACAACTAAGCGAATAACACTCACTCACTCACTCTTTGCAATTATACATTTTGAAAAGAGTCAAAACAATATAAAAGTGACAAGTTGTTTCAAAAACTATAATAAAGGCATTAGTTCTGCGAAGAAAAATAATGCACTTCTGAAAGTTGTGTTAAAATATTTAGTTCTTTAATCTAGTCATTGAGATAGCCCTTAAATTTACTTTCAAAGAAAAAGTAATTTAATCAAAGAAATACAATAAAGAATAATAGTTACTTACTGACACATTTCATAAAGTATGATTGACTTAATTAAAAATGAATAAATGCAACCAATGAAATTTTAAAGCAGAAACAAAACATACAATATTTTTAGTCCAAAAATTAAAATGATATGTAGAAAATTTAAATCCGTAGTTGTGAAGATATTTACTCATCTATTAGAATCAAGTACATAAATGAGATGCCTTAAAATTGTGCTATAGGAGGAATAAAACTAGTATTAATTAAGCACAAACCATGTGTGAAGCACAAAATTTAGAAAATTCAATCACACATAAAGAAATACATTGAAAATAATTGCATTAATTGCTTTAAATTATTGATTCATTAAAATAATGCATGCACTATTTAAATAATATTAAAATAAGTTAGCTAATATTTAAATGTGAGAGTTGGACCATAAAGAAGGCTGAGCATCAAAGAATGGATGCTTTTGAACTGTGGTGTTGGAGAAGACTCTTGAGAGTCCTTTGGACTGCAAGGAGATCCAATCAGTCCATCCTAAAGGAAATCAATTCTGAATATTTATTGGAAGGGCTGATGCTGAAGCTGAAGCTCCAATATTTGGCCACTTGATACAAAGAGACAACTCACTTGAAGAGATCCTGAAGTTAGGAAAGACTGAAGGCTGGAGGAGAATGGGGAGACAGAGAATGAGATAGTTGGATGGCATCATTGACTCCATGTACGTGAGTTTGAGGTAACTCTGGGAAATAATGAAGGACAGGGAAGCCTGACATGCTGTAGTCCACGGATTGCAAAGAGTGGAAATATTGTAGCAACTAAACAACAACAAATAATAAAATAATTTTAAGTTTTATGAATCTTATAGTTTTAAATTTTAAATTCCAATTTCAGCTCACATAGATTAGCTTGAATTAAGAAATAAGCATGTGTTTACCTAACTACAGGGTGTAAATAAAATTAAAGCCTAAACATGCAATATGTTATTTATGTTATCATACATATAGGTATTCTTTCAGATACATACATGTGGACAATTTACATAGAAACATGTCTAGATTTATAAAATAGTTTCCATGTATATAATGAAATCATATCTTCGTATCTATAAAACAATAGCTGTTAGAAATGTTCTGTGTGTTTGTAAGCATCTGAAGTATGTATATATGGAAACATATTTTATATAACATTTACTATGCTTGTATATATATGCATACACACACACATATATATACACACACAGGCTTCTCAATAGTTATGGCTATAGATTTCATTGTTTCCCTTGTGGCTCAGCTGGTAAAGACTCTGCCTGCAATGCAGGAGAGCCTGGTTCAGTTCCTGGGTCTGGAAGATCCACTGGAGAAGGGATGGGTTGCCCACTCCAGTATTCTTGGGCTTCCCTTGTGGCTCAGCTGGTAAAGAATCTGCCCGCAATGCGGGAGACCTGGATTCGATCCCTGGGTTGGGAAGATCCCCTGGAGAAAGGAACAGCTACCCACTCCAGTATTCCAGCCTAGAGAATTAGGTCGCAAAGTGTCAGACACGACTGAGTGACTTCATTGTTAGCCTTTGCTACCAAAACATCAAATATTCCCTGCCAGTGCAATATTATAAAAAAAACCTCACAAGTCATATTGAGCTAGAATAAAAGTATGCTTAAGAAAAGTATCCAAATATTAACTAAGAAAACTTATATAAGATTTTGATTCAGTGGTATAATTATTTGTAGGACTCACGGTGATAAATACAACAATCACAAAATTAAGCAGAAAGGGATTGATTTTGCAGTTTTGGACAATTATGGATTAAAATAAAGAGTAATTGAGAAATAAGCATATTACAGCTCTACTTATTTATATAATAGATATAACCAGATATTCTTAAAGATATACTGTCTATAAAAGAATGATTGCTGTAACATAATTTATAAGAATAGAAAAATTAAAAACAACCTAAATATCTAAACTGACGGATGATCCTTCATCCAACATATTTTTTTAAAAATATTCTCACTTCTAAGATCACTTACTGTCAAAGGACATGTTAACAATGTAATAATAAGTAAATTAATACATAACATTTTTGTTTCATACTTAAAATAGCTAATATATAAATTTTTATTTCCAATCATTTTCCGATAGTTTATATATAAGATTTAAAAGGTGTTAAGGGTGATTTGCATCTATATTTTATAATCTTTAATAACAAGTATATATTACCTGAGACTCCCTTGTGGCTCAGACGGTAAAGAATCTGCCTGCATTGCAGGAGACCTGGGTTCAATCCCTTGGTCCAGAAGATTCCCGTGGAGAAGGGAATGGCTACCCACTGCAGTATTCTTGCCTGGAGAGTTCCACAGATGAGAGGAGCCTGGTGGGCCACACAGTCCATGGGTTTGAAAGAGTTGGACACTACTGAGCGACTAACATACTATATATTACTTACCTAAATTAAAAAAAAAAAGTGTTTAGTGCTTTAAATTAGTTTTATTCATATATCTTAGTGAATATTTTCATAGATATATCTAGTCAATAAAAACCATAATTTAAGGAAATAAGGTAGTGGTTAATATATCATCCTGTAAATGTACTTCTTAAACTTCTCTGAGAAATCTGGATTAAATAAAAAATTTGACATAATATTTAAGAGAATCTCTTAAGTATTTCTGAACAATCTGTTCTAAAGTTTCAAACACACAATTTTTAAGGGATTTGTATTTCATAAAGCTTCATAGATATTTATTAATGTATATTAACTTGGCACCAACTCTATGTACTTTTATCTTATAGGTGGCAGAGTCAAGAGCATTTTCAGCTAGACTTGTTACCTAGAGAGCTCACGGCTCCTTGAAATGTGTTGCACAATTTTGTACATTGATCCTTGATAATGAACCCCTGGAGAAGGAAATGACGACCTACTCCAGTATCCTTGCCTGGAAAATCCTATGGACAGTTAGGCTGGTGGGCTACAGTCCATGGGGTGGCAGAGTTATGCACAACTCAAGGGGCTTAGTACATGGTCCTCAAGAAGGCAATATCCCCCAGTACCCATTTTATTTATGGCCATGCATAGTATAACCACATACTTTATTGCTTGCCCTGACGCCTTGAGGAATAGAAAGGGGTGCTGTTATTAATAATACAGAGACAAAATACACCTACGAGGATGCTCTGAGCAATCCCTTATCATGGAAAAAAGTGGAAAATAAAGTACACACTGGAGGGAAGATCCAGGTACCACTGAAGGCATGAGACAATGGAGCCTCTCTGGAGAGCAGAATCTGGTCTTATCCGTAAGTTTTCCACATCACCGGCTAGAGGATTTTCATAATGATGGCTCAGCTGGATTTCAGAAAAGATTCCAAGTCTGCTCTTTTCTCTCAATCGTTCTTTTTCTAAATGAGGAATCTCACCGAGTGATCCCCTCTCTTTTTCTAACATTGTATATTAGGTGTTGGGGAGTGGTGGATAATATCTCCCTTCAGTTCATATATCATTACATCAGGAGGAGCACTAATGACTGTCTTTCCTGTGGATCTTGGACTTTGAATTGGATGCAATTACTAAGTGGGCCTTTAAGGCGGCTCCCTGGAGGACAAGGTGTGTGTATTTTATGGTGTGGGAATGAGTAAAATGGACATTTTGTTTCCTAAGGTGAAGACCATAAAAGGAAGAAATTGGCTAATTGTTCATCAGTATATTTCACTTTCCCACTGGCTTTGGGGTAGCCTGCATGTCCATTTCTCCCTTTTGTTATATATGGTTGTTTGGTTAATTGGGTCTTAGCTAATGAAGGGGATGGGAGAGATGTTCTTCACCTCCAGGCCTGGCCCCTAACTGCTCTTACATTGCTTCTCCAAATTCTCTTTTACTCCTATAGCCAGCTGGATGCAAAGTTCCAGGACAAAATAATGGCACCCAAGGGGATGATGAAGCCACAGATGGAAGGAGCCAAGGTCCTCAAATCACCATCAAACACCTGCCCCAATGTGTTTTATGAGCAAGAAATGAGCCTCTATTGTGGAAAAGACTCAGAAATTTGGAAGCTGTTTCTAAGAACATTTCAGTGAGCCAACCAAATACACTGGCTTAGTGACCCTAACTATCCACACTGGCTCTCAGTTTCAGGTCAGTCATCTGTAGGATGAAGACAAATAATAACTGCCCATAAGTGACTTAATTCATATGAAAAATGTTAAATTTGAAATAAAAAATATTACAGAGAAAGCAAGCAATGAAATGAGTGGGAGAAATATTCGCAATAAACCATAGCAGTAAATGCCAGAGCCATGGAAAATAAGGACTCATAATCTAATATTTAAGGTTGGTCCAGATCTTGTCTGGAAAGTAGGCAATTGATTGACACCTAAGTCTAACGGCTGATTGCCTCAGCTCTGTAGTTAATTATTTTTCTGACAAAATTGAGTGGTTTTATCTTTATCTCTGTGGTATGCTGGGTTGTTTGTGGTTCCCCACAACTATTATACTGAATTAGGGAAAGCTAAGTTTGAATAAAAGAGGAGGCCTTATGCTTGGCCAAGTGAAAGCTTGTATATGAGAATAAGAGTTGGAGTAAGGAGAAATGAGAGAGTGTGGAAATGAGAAATCGCTGCAACTCTCTGCCTGACAAATGGCCAAAGATAACAGAGGTCAACTTGGGAAATAGAAGTGGTGTAGATAGTTGTACAATTTCCTTGACTGTTGGATACACAGCTCTCTCCAATTTCTTGTTTCAGTAACTGTAAGTTGAGTGCCTATCATAGTTCCTGATTCTTGGTGGGAAAATAGTAGGTACTCAGTAACACAGAGGTGAGAGAGAAAGAAAAAAGCTTATTACTGAAAGGTTGTTGCTGAATCACACAAAGACGCCGGGGTTCTTGGCCTCCAGAGGAGAAGAATTCAATCTGGGGCCAGCGACGAGGCCGGATCGCTCAGAGCTTTTGTGTAATAAAGTTTTATTAAAGTATAAAGGAGATAGAGAAAGCTTCTGACATAGACATCAGAAGGGGGTAGAAAGAGTAGCCCCTTGCTAGCCTTAGCACTGGAGTTATATACTCTCAAATTAGTTATTAAAGTGAATCAAAAGAATGTCTAGAGGTTGTAAAGACCTCACCAGACCTATTCCCATGATTTACATTTTGAGATAACAGAATTAGCCAGAAGGTTTTTTCAGAGACTGTCCTCAAGCAGTATACACTATTGTTATATAATCCTAAGGAATGTAGAGGGGAAAATAAGTTTGTCCTTTCTTCCTTCTTGAGAATTCCAAACCCCTCTCTCCATGGGGACCCCTAGACTTCTTATCAACCTGCCTAGGAATTGACTCTTCATTACCCCCAGCTTGTGATTTGATCATAATGTTCCAATCTTCCTTTCTGCATTTTAAAAACAGACAGGACTGAGTTTCCCAGTAATTTAGTGGCTAAGGCTTTCTTCTATCACTGCAGGGGAAGTGCTCTGCGGGTTCGATCCCATGTGCTGGGTGATGGGGCCCCAAAATAAAAAATGCAGACTAATGTATATACCCTCATTTAGATTATAGCTGCATTTTAAAACAATTGTATTTATGTATTTGTTTTTGGCCGTGCTGGGTCTTATTGCCGGGTGGGCTTTTCCCTAGTGGCCGTGAGTGGGGGCTGCTCTCTAGCTGCCTGAGTGGGCTTCTCACTGCCGTGGCTCCTCTTGTTGAGGAGGACAGCCTCTCAGGCATGTAGGATTCGGCACTTGTAGCTCCGGGCTCTAAAGCACAGGCTCAATAGTTGTGGCTCACGGGCTTAATTGCTCCACGGCATGTGGGATCTTTCCAGTTCAGGGATCGAACCCGTGTCTCCTGCATTGTCATGCGGATTCTTTATCACTGTGCCACCAGGGAAGCCTGACTGCATTTTAACAGATAAGATTTTAGCCTTCAGAGTTTGTTTCTATCCTGCTTCACATATGGTATCCGTTCAGTTCAGTTCAGTCGCTTAGAGAGTCAATTAAAAAAAAGGGAGGGGGTCACTGATTATTCTTTTTCCAAAGTGAAGTGAAAGTCTCTAGGTCATGTCTGACTCTTTGCAACCCCATGGACTGTACCCTGCCAGGCTCCTCTGTCCGTGGAATTCTCCTGGCCAGAATACTGGAATGGGTAGCCGTTCCCTTCTCCAGGCGATTTTCGTAACCCCGGGATGGAACAGGTCTGCCAGACTGCAGGAGGATTCTTTATGATCTGAGCCACCAGCGAAGCCCATTCTCTTTCAAAAGACACCTTGAATAGATCTGAAGGTCCTCAGTAGTCTGTTCAATTTTTTGTTTAAATCACCTTTCAGAGATGATTTCTTGCATGCTAAGTCATTTCAGTCATGTCTGACTCTTTGTGACGCTGTGGATTATAGCCTGCCAGGCATCTCTGTCCATGGGATTCTCCTGGAGTTTGTTGTCAGGTCCTCCTCCAGGGACCTTCTAGACCCAGGGATTGAACTTGATTCTCTGTAGTCTTCTGCATTAGCAAGCAGGTTCTTTACCACAGCACCATCTGGGAAGCCCCCTTCCACTGCGGTACTCAGTAAACAACACTTTACGTATATTTTAGTCATGCCTCACAAAACTCACAAGAAGAGGCTCTATTATTCCCATTTTACAGATGACAGATATTGAGGCAGAGAGGTTAGTGTGTGTGTACTTGGTTCTTCGTCATGACAGACTCTTTGTGACTCCATGGACTGTAGCATACCAGGCTCTCTGTCCATGGGATTTTCCTAGCAAGAATAACGGAATGGGTTGCTACTTCCTACTTCAGAGGATCTTCCCAATACAGGGATCACTCCCATGTCTCCCGTATCTCCTGCATTCAGTTCAGTTGCTCAGTCGTGTCCGACTCTTTCTGACCTGTGAACTGCAGCACGCCAGGCGCCCCTGTCCATCACCAACTCCTGGAGTTTACTCAAACTCATGTCCATTGCACCAGTGATGCTATCCAACCATCTCATCCTCTGTTGCCCCCTTCTCCTCCCGCCTTCAATCTTTCCCAGCATCAGAGTCTTTTCCAATGAGTCATTTCTTCGCATCAGGTGGCCAAAGTATTGGAGTTTCAGCTTCAACATCAGTCCTTCCAATGAACACCCAGGGCTGATCTCCTTTAGGATGGACTGGTTGGATCTCCTTGCAGTCCAAGGGACTCTCAAGAGTCTTCTCCAACACCACAGTTCAAAAGCATCAATTTTTTGGTGCTCAGCTTTCTTTATAGTCCAACTCTCACATTCATACATAACTACTGGAAAAACCATAGTTTCCTGCATTAGCAGGCAGATTCTTTACCAATGAGCCAGCTGGGAAGCCCAGATAGAAGTTAAGCCGCTAAAAAGTGGTGAAAATGAGCTCAGACTCACGTCTGACTCTAATTCCTCATGTTATGCTTGTTTCCTGACTGTAAAACAACTAATGTATTGTTTTATAGTTTACCAGGTATTGTTCTACCTGTTCTTTAATTTAATCCACATAGTAATTCTGTCAAGAAAGCACTATTGCTCCCCTATTTATAGGTGAGGGAATTGAAGGTCTATGTGTGATCTGCCCACAGTATCATTGCTCTGGTCAGAGACTGAGATGTACTATTATGTCTTCATTTCTCGGCCCCTCAGTCCTAACTACACAGAGAATTTCTAATCAAATCATGTACACAGGGCACATGTATATATTCCCAGCAGCCTTATTCAAATCAAAAACTCTTCATCATTACATAAGTAGTGAATGCAAACACCAAGCTAATGAAATTTGAACTGAGACCAAACATCAGGGCAGCTATATGTTCTGGCTAAATAAAAGCAACATGGGGAATTACAAGAGGTCCTTCCCAGAACTTCAAAGGAAATATTGCTATCCTTATTAAGAGCTCTTAATGCATGGTTATCCAAAACCAAATGCCTGCTCTGGGAATTTTCTATGCCACACTCAATGGCATCATTGCCCACTAGTCAATCTAAGACATAAAAGAAAAAAACATAGAAATTTCAGGTGTTAAATTAGCTACCCTGGGGCATCTCTACGCAGTCCCTTGGATGCTGTAAAGGAAATATATGGAATGTGACAAAGAAAATTAATTAAAATGGGCCATAAAACCATCCAAGTTCAAACAAATTGTGGCCCCTAACACATACCAATTCTATACCTGCAGGCAAGACTTCATGAAATCCAGGCAAGCTAAAGCATATTTTTATACTTTAATGAGGAAAAGAGGTTGTCATGTTTCTTAGCTATTCAGAAATCTACTCTGGCCACCTTGCATTTGAGAATTCTAACAAGGAAAATTTATTGAGCTCTTATAGCCCTTTATTCAGCAAAAGCAGCAGAGTACTTGATTCAGTTCTATTTGGGAGTTTTCAATAAAAGATTAAGTTATTAAAAAATAACACTTTATCAATTAAAAGAAAATACCTAAGTTTCAGGGTGGGTTGTAAATGAGGTTATTTTATTTGCAGATTTCAAAATGTTTCAATATCCTTCTGTTAATTCTATTTTGATCATTTTTTCCTTATAATATTTGCATATCTATCTATCAGAAATGAACAGAGGATGCTTCTCTGATTTTCTTTTGGTGAAAATTCAAACTTTGTGTGTGTATTTCTCCCTTTAGGTAAAAACTTGCTACACCTTCATCACTTCTCTCTGTTTTTATTTACTTTTTTTTCCTTTGTAATATTCTGTAGCAAAGTGAATGACAGAACTCCATGGCTACTCCATGTTTTCCATAATCTTTTCTCCTCTTTTAAGCTCCTTACAAGTTTCCCTTACCTGCCTGGGGACCTGTCTACTCTCTGGTTCTCAACTTCCTATTTAGACTCAACTGACAGCCTTCCGTCTACGGTTTCTTTAATTCTGTTGGGGAAGAAAATATCACTGAGCTGTCACTTTCAGGGCTGTTTCTGTCCATGAGTGAAGTCAAATTTATATCGAACAAAGTGACATGTTTGCAGAGCCAAATAAATGGAAACATCCATATAATTTATGACTTGTTATGTTTGGTGATAAATAGACATTTTAATTAAGTTTGAGGTTGAAGCTTTTACAAACTTCTGCCTGAATTGTATCACCCACCACAAACACAGCCTTGGATGAAGGAAAAGATAAATAGCAGAATGGACCCTAGACACCTACATGGACTAAGCATGCAGTTATTGACAGAGTTTATGTGAAAGGGGGCCATGGAATAAAATAACAAGAAGGCCTCACCAACTCATAAAAGACATCTGCAAAAATTCTGACTATAAAGGAAGCTTTTTTTTTTTTTTGTCTCTCCGGGCCAAAACTCATAGATTTTTAAAGGCGCAGGTATAATAGTAATGGGAAATGAGGAGTAATCCCCATAAATATAGAGCTTTACTAAAGCACCTGCCCATGGAGTAATTTGTTCCTGACTCCTTTGGAATGACCTCATCTGATCATTGTTACCAAGCAGAATCAGGGACTATGGTGGAGGAGTGAATCCAGAGCCTGGGTTCTCACGCTCTGTCACCCCCCGATTGTGCACAGTCCGACCTGGGAGGCCTGCCTGGAAGGCTGAAGCCGCAGAGAGCTCTCAGAACCGTTTTGGTAGCAACTCGAGCCTTCTTGGTGGAATACACTGAAAGCCTAGAGCTAAGACCTAATTTTAAATGTGCCTTAAACTTCAGAAAAGTTTCCTGAAATGTGAATATTCTGCTGTTTAGAGAGCTAAGTGTGGACATACAAATTTTTTTATAGTTTATTGATCCATTATTCCCTGGTGGCTTCGACACTAAATAATCTGTCTGCAATGCAGCAGACCTGGGTTTGATCCCTGGGTCGGGAAGATCCCCTGGAGTAGGAACTGGCAACCCACTCTAGTATACTTGCCTAGAGAATTCCATGGACAGAGGAGACTGGTGGGCTACAGTCCTTGGGGTCACAAAGAGTCGGATGTGACTGAGTGACTATCGCTTTCTTTTTTCATAGGTATTAATGTAATAAACATAAGCTTTCCTTGAAATCCTGGTCACTTTTATTTTCTAGGGTTGCTGTAATGAACTTCAAGAGACTGAGTGGCTTAAATGATAGGGATTTATTTTCTCATGTTTCTGAAAACTACAAGTCTGCGATTAAGATGTCCGCAGGGTTGGTTTCTCCGGGGACCTCTGTCTTGGGTTTATAGATGATCAACTTTTGCCCTTCTCCACCATCTTTCCTCTAAGTGTAGCTGGTGACTCTCCATGTGTCCACATTCCTGTTTCTTACAAGGGCGCCAGTCAGACTGGATTAAAGCCCATGCTAACAGCCTCATTTGAATTTAAACATGTCTTTAAAGGCCCTCTTTCCAAAGACAGACATGTTCAGAACTACGGGGAGGGCTTCAACATATGAATTTTAGGGGTTCAGAATTCAGCCCAGAACACAGGGTACACTAGAAATTAAAACGCACAAAAAGATAAATGATGGGAAAATAAAATAAATGTCATTTCCTATATCAAGTTTCACATCTTGAAAATGATTACCAGAAAGAATGTTTTGAATGCTTCAAAACATGGTAGATGAGTTACTTGAACAAAAAGATATGTGGATGCAGACATGCTTAACATGAGTTATCTAGAAAGTTGGAAGCACTTCTACAACTTCACATTTGAGAAAACAGTCGTATCAATCCTCATTATTGCTCAGCGTCACCATCAATAAGGTTTCACGCTTTCATACAACATTTTCCAGTTTCAAAACTATTCCTACTCACTGTTTAACTTCAGCCTTGAAATAGCCAAAGGAATGCTGCTGTTGATAACAGGGAATTTGTGTGTGTGTGTGTGTGTTGGCAGACCCAGAGTGTCAGAAAAATTGAGTTGATGGGGCTGTTTCTGTAGAAAATGACTTTTTCCCCTTCTAGTCTGTCCATTCGCAGCAATGACTCTCAGTCTACAGGATGATTTTTTGTGAAATGGACATACAAAAAGAAATGACCCTTAGTATTTTTGAGACTATATTGCATGTAGTTCTCCACATTTCTGAGCATAGGATTATAGTCCTAATTTCTGAAAATATCCATAATTAGTTTTTGTAGCGTGATTTGGGAACTCTATTCTATTCCTGGTACAAATCTGGTACCAAGATTTCTAATTCTGCTTGTCACTTGAGTCCACATCATACGATCAGAGATAGAGAAGCACACCGTACTGGTTCTTCCTTCCAGACAGGAAAAGGACATTTTTGACTTTCTTGTTCAAGTCAATGTAGGTCTTAGCATGGAAATAAAATATATTTGTTATTGTTCAGTTGCTAAATCATGTCCGATTATTTCAAGGGATTCTCTAGACAAGAATACTGGAGTGGGCTGTCATACCTGCCTCTAGGGTATCTTCCCGACCCAGGGATTGTTGCCGCATCTCTGTGTCACCTGCATTTGCAGGCAGATTCTTTACCACTAGCGTCACCTGGGAAGCCCTTTCCCCAACTATTTCCCATAAGGTGAGGGGAATGGATGTCATGATCTTAGTTTCTTGAATGCTGAGTTTTAAACCAGCTTTTTCAATCTCTTCTTTCACCTTCATCAAGAGGCTCTTTTGTTCCTCTTCGCTTTCTACCATTAGGGTGATATCATCTGCATATCTGAGGTTGTTACTTCTCCCAGCAATCTTGATTCCAACTTGTGATTCATCCAGCCTGACATTTCATTTGATGTACTCTGCCTAGAACTTAAATAAGCAGAGTGACAGTAAGCAGAGAGATAAAAGACACGTTTCTATTAGGTTGTAACATATATCTCTGCAAATGTGACTAATTTGTTCTATAGAGGAACAGCTTTAAAAAATGACTGATCTGTTCTGGCTTCTCTGTAGTGAGGGATACTTACTTCTCCTTGGTAGAGGTCCTTCAGTTTAATTCTGAGTATTGTAGCAGGTATTTATGTGATATTTGAGTATCTGTGTACAAGAGAGCATTGTTACCCGGCAGTATTGCTGTCTGAGCATTCCCCAACATAAAGAGGTTTCCCTGACGGCTCGGATGGGAAAGAATTTGCCTGCAATGCAAGAGATCCAGGTTCAATCCCTAGGTCGGGAAGACCCCCTGGAGAGGGAAATGTCACTCCAGTATTCTTGCCTGGAGAATTTCATGGAAGAGGAGCCTGGTGGGCTACAGTCCGTGGGATCACAAACAGTCAGACAGGACTGAGTGATTAACACACATAACACATACACAACATAAGGAAGAGGGAGCAGCCTCGCTATCTGTAATGAGTTTCTTTTCTCTTTTCCCCCGTTTTCAGTAACATATCTCAATCTTTTCTATCCGTGACTCTTCCTAGTAACTTCTCACTAGGATTTACATCAGAAATAAAGTGTAGCTCAAAATCAAAGGATACTGAGGGCCTCAGAGGGCTGATGACAAGCTTGAGAGTTTTTGTAGTTTTTTTGGCAGCACTCAAAGGTATGGTACAAGAAAAAAAAAAAAAAAGAAAGAAAACCCTCTCTGGATTAGTGATGAATTATGGTCATGGTGAAAGCTAATACCTCAAGGAGGATTGGAAATAACTGGGTCAAGAAACACTGTCTTTCATTTTTTTTTTTTTTTTTTTTGAGAGACAGTGGATCTGAGCGAGAGGTTCATGTGGATTCAGGACAATGTAAACATTCTTAGAATTTTCTTCAATATCATTGTTTAAAATGGTATTATTTTTCACTAATACTTGTTTTGCCCCATCAGTGATTATCACCAAGGTGATAAATGTCTCTTTACTGACTAACTGCCAACCAGATCAACAAAATGTTAGTGTTCTGTGAGTCATAATTTATAGAAAATGTGTTAATTTGCTTATTTTCCAACTGACAACGTAATGTATTCTTACTTAAAATATTCACCATATAGCCAGGCAGAAAGTATACATAGAAATCAATCTTCACCCCTCTTCCATCCTTCTCTAGAGAAGTAACAGCTATTAAAAAATGTATAAATGTACATGTTAATAAATGTAACATGCATAATATTATCTGTCACCCTGTCTTGACATGACAAGGTTGTAGTTAAAATTTTATTAGCTTACCAAGTGATAAAAATTAAAGGTGATTTAGCATCTTTGTTTTAGTGCTATGTAAAAATAACAAGTATTGTTTATGAGCTATATCAAAGTGTCTTAAAATTTCTTTCTTTTTTCTCCAGACTCATTCTTCATACTGTTGATTCGGTGTCTCACCCGTTTTCACACTGACTGATCCACCCCAGACCACGCTGTGTTACTTGAACTCTCATTTTCTGTTGCTAACTCAGTTTGTAAGAGCAGCAGTTTCTTGGTTTTCTTTCAGTTTTCTGTTGTTTCATTAATAAATTTCTGTGCCGAAAAGCAGGGTCAGGAAGCTAATGAAGCATGGATAGATCTTTCCATGGAGGGGTAGGGGAGTGTATAAATACACCAAATTGAATATTTTTTTGTTTTCAATTTGCCACCTTTTCATCTGTGTACACATATAGATGTACACGGTTTATCATGTATACTTTTAATTTGCAGTTCTAGTTTTGAGCATTCACATTTTATTTGTGCCAAAGAACAGCAAGAGGAAATGAGATCCTCAGATCTAGAAATAAGTAATAATGAAGAATTTAGTTTACACAGGAATAATTATCTCCCTTATATGCTACAAGAATGTTTCTGAAAATAAAAATAAAAGGGGTTAAATTGTCAGTAACCCCTGGGTCAAAAGTGGAAACATTTACATAAAAAGACAAGATCTTTAAATGAAAAAAATCTTTGGGTATATTTCTCAGCTGATAAGGCAAGTTTCTGATGAATAAACAGAAAATAGAAGTTGGAATTGAGCCAGACATGAGGCTTGTGGGAAACAGAAGTCAAAGCAGTTTTGCTAGCAATGGAAAGTTGGGAAACAAACCAATTTCTTTGTAGAGCAAGTGCTGTGTTATCTGGCTCGTTTAATTTTTGAAGTTGACACATCACACATTGTTGAACTGACATGTTGAATGAACTTGAGTGTAGGGTAGAAACTACAAACAAGCCAAGGGTTCTGTCCTCACTAATGAGTCATCAGTGGTTAAAAAATAACTGTGGATCAGTTTGTCTGGAAGAATTTCCAAACTTGTCTGGATATTGTGGACATGTTGTGAACAGTGCCATGTCATCTGAGAAACTTGAAACAATGTTATTTTAAAGCAATATGCCAAGAATTGAGATAACACAGACATATACATTTGGACCAAGTGACATCTTAAAAAGGCTAAAGAAGTATATATCAGACTATTGAAAGATTTGAGGTCTGATCATATATAGCAATCATTAAGAGCAGTTTAACTTCAACCTCATAATGAGATCACATAGGGCATAAAGTCACATAACACATCTTTTAGAGAATCATGGAAGAGAAAGGGTTGTACCCCTCAGTGCAGTATTTTAGGTCACTGAAATACGATTTAGATAAGCTATAATTTAGTTAAATCTGTGTTGATGGAAAGAAGGAAGGAAGAGAGGGAGGGAGGGAGAGAGGTAAAGAGAAAGGGGGAGAGAGAGGGGAAGGCAAGGGTAAAAGTAGGGAAGAGAAGGAGAGAGAAATGTACAAATAAACTTAAACTGAGCCTAATGAAGTGGATTGTTTAGTGCTGTGGTCAGTAAAAATAAATGCCCTTCACCATGAAGTGAATGGGACCCAACCTAATGAAAATGAACTGGCTGAATTAACAAGAAATTTTCATTGTATATTTGCAATACTTTAAAGAAGAAATTTGCTCATTTCTCTCATTTGCAATTATCATTGCTATGGAGATCTTTCTGCTGCTGAATCTCATGGTCCGTTTTTGGTATTAAACTTTTGTAGCAACATGGAATATGAGTAGTACAAGGGCTCTTCACGATCATCAGGTCTAACTGAAAAGGACAAAGTAACCATTAAATTGAATCCTGGTAGGAATTACTTCAGGGCATGTCTAAACTGAAATTGTTAAGACGCCAACCCCGAAAGGCTTACGGCCCTGTTTTTACAGAGGAAGCAAAAGAAAATAATTTACTAAAGAATAGGATTGACTGTCTTAACCTGATAAACCAGTCTTGGAGTCCAGATTCACCATTCAAATCTTTGTTGTACACTGTTTCATGTTTGGGAACTCTCAATTAAGTATAGACTAAGAAAAATTATGACTGAAATTTACAGAACTGTTAACATCATAGAGATTGTGATTATCATTAACAAAATTTTATTTTTCACATAATTTTCTCATGGGATATATAAGCTTATCTTTACTTGAGACTGGATTTGTTAGGAGACTTCCCTGTACACTTTTCTACAGCATATAAATTATCTAACCTTGGTCATTGCTAACAAATAATATATAAATAATATAGATTAATAGTACCTCGCTAACCCATTAATGGTGTTAATTTCAAATGCTAAAACTCTGGTCATAACAAAGGAGCTCAGTTGCAAACCACACATGTTTTAGACCTTATTCCTAGTGAATTTAGTTCTGGTGTTATATATCCCAATATTTTAAATATTTTTATGACAGCAATGATAATCTTTGTCAATTTCTCCCCACCAGCACTCCACTTCCCAACAATCCCAGATGTTCATTTTGGAGGTGATGTGACTATGGGAAATTTGACACCATCCATGCTTCCCTGGTGGCTCAGATGGTAAAGAATTTGCCTGTAATGCAGGAGACCTGGGTTTGATCCCTGGGTTGGGATGATCCTTTAGAGAAGGGAATAGATACTCACTCCAGGATTCTTGCCTGAAGAATTCCATGCACAGAAGAGCTTGGCGGACTACAGTCCATGGGGTCACAAAAAGTCTAGTCTTTCTGCTCGCCCTGCTAAGGTCAGGTGAGTCCATGAGCTCTAAACCAGGTCAATCAGATTGAATCTCTTCTCTATCGGACATGAGTGAGGAAGAAGTACCTCTAGGAAACCCTGCCCTTGCCATATCTGGGCTAGGAGCCAGGCCAAAGACAATGTGACCCTGTAGAAGGAAAATGAGAGTGAAAGAACTGGGTTATTTGATGATATCATTGCTCTGATACTTTCACTTTCCTTTGCTATGGAATTGTATGAATAACTTATCTTATTTATGCTGACAGTTAATGTCTACCCATAAAAAGCACAGTGATATTATTTGTTGGTAGTCTACTTCTCAACTCATGATAAAGTGTTCCTAGTACACATCAAAAAAGTTTTTAATAGAAAATGAGGGTTAGCAGTTATGGAAACAAGAGTATAAAGAGAATTTATTACTGTAGAAAACTATACCGTAGGGATTTTGGTTTGACTGAAGTCAAATGTTTGCACTGAGGGATATTAAAGACCTAGGGTTAGACATACCTAAAATAGTCTTTATATCCATGTTGATTTCTTATTCAGTCATCTCAACTGTTTTCTGTTTTACCCCTTTTCTCTTATTTTTTTCTTTTTGAAGATCATTCTGTTGTATAAAGACAACAACATGTACACTATGCTAGTATCTTCTTTGTCCTTTCAACTAAAGCATGAGGTTCAAAAGGACATCCATAACTTTTGGCATTTGCCTATTGTATTTCTAGAAGGAAGTTCAGTATCTGACACTTGCTAAATGCCTAGTTTGGCTGAATAATCTTAAAAGGTTTAATTTAATGCTATACTACATAGGAAAATAAAGAAAATACATATTTTGTGTGTGAATTTTATGTCATGGTTATTTTTTAGCAATGGATCAATTGAAGCAATGGATTTTTAGCTAAGGATCACTCTTCCTTTATATTCTAAATGATGGTTTCCCATCATTATCATGTTCAAATGCAGTGCTCATTTGGGTGGGGGCTTTGTACATCAGTTACTAATTTGTGCTAGTTAATTTTAAGTTCCAACCTGACAAGGTCATGGAGTGCCCACATATTTGATTTAGCATTGTGCTGAGTGTGTCTTTGAGGGGGTTTCTGGATGAAATTCATATTTAGTGTGATAGACAGAAGAAAGCAAATTTTCCCTCCTTAATGTAAGTGGGTCTCTTATATTCCCTTGAAGAGCTGGATAGAACAAGAAATCTGAGTAAGCCTCGCGTTCCCTGACTATCTTCAAGCTGGGACATTGGTCTTCTTCTGCCTTCAGATATGGACATGGACTGGAACTTAACTGTTGGCTTATCTGATAATCAAGCCTTTGGATCAGAACCAGAACTATGACATTGGCCTTTTGGGTATCCAGCTTTCTGATTGCAGATTTTGGAATTTCTCAGCCTCCGTAACCAGGTAGACCAAATTTTTATAATAAATTTATTTCTTATAAACAGCCCAGACTAATATAGATGATAGATAGATACCCACAAAATTAATGGAAACATATAGAAAAGATGCAATAAAAGAAAACCCTAATACTGCAGAATTTATGTGATGAAAGACTGAATTAATTCAGCAAGGGATATATAGATGCATACCAGGGCTATGAATATAGCTATTTCTACTTTATTTTTGAAATCTACCCTTTCTGCTACATTTATCAGTACATACTTTATTAATTTACTCATATATTTATTCATTAATTTATTCAACAATCACTCATCTTTGACTTTACAATACCTATCAAGTTAAAAGCACTCAGTTAATGAGACCCTCTAAAGGTCACTAACTACTGTCAAAGAAAACAGGAACCTAAATAATGAAAGACTCCAGGGTAGGATTAGACTTAGCCTTAGCATGCTCTGGGAGGCAAGAAGAGTGGCTAAATCAGACCAATGAATCAGACTAATCTTCTGAGAAGATGTGAGCACTTTAATAATACTCATGTGCTTTCTCAACTTTTATACAGTATTTTTTTTGGTCTTCCCAAGTGTCTGTGGGGGAAGACAAAGAGTACCTAGCATCTCTATGGAGGGGTAGTGATTTTGCTTTTATTTCTAACTCTCAAACTAGGCACAAGCCTAGGTTTGCTGCACTTCTTTTGCAATAACTAGGCAAATGTGAAGAGTGCACCACCATGATAAAAAACACTTTATTCACGAAATTCAGAAGACAATAACCTCTTGCTTGCGGTCTGCACTACATAATGATCTTTGCACCCAGGCCATTGAATCCTACCTCTTCGGGATGGAAATGTCTGCACAATTTACTGAGGCTTTGGGCAGGGTTATGTTGGTCTAGCAGTTAAATAGTTATGTTAGAAATAAAAAAGAATTTAATGGTTTATTGGAAAGTCAATGGCATAATGTGTGAGGTGCCTCTTTAACAGTATTCTAAAAGTGTCAAAATTCCATGCAATTTTCCACACATAAAAATGGCATAATATCCTACAGGTGTCAGCCATTTATTTCTACTTGTTCTGCTCATTAGTAAAATATTTCAATGCATAGTCCCCTATATATTAATCTGGCATGTCTTAATAAAGAGTCAAGTTAAAAGAGCAACTAGGTAAGTTTTGAAAAATATATTAAATACTAAAAACTTATTACAATTTATATACACTGCTTGTATTTGTTGTGGTCACTTCCTATGGCAGCCAATTCACTGTGTTGACTGTTGCATTGTCCACTGTCCAGTGCAAATTATTTGTGTAATATCCAGATGTCCCTGGTAGATAAATTCTCTCTGCCTTAAGCTCTCAATCAAATTAATAAAGATTGCCTAAGGGTAATTCATAGTCTTTTAAGAATAAGAACATTTTTTAATTTTTCAATAGTAGTTGATTTTGAGTGAACATGTACTTTCGGGGAATACATGCTGCTATGATTGTGGACATATTCCATGCTGTTTCCCAAATGCACATAAAACCACACAGCAGGGTGTTATGACTTATAACACTTTTTTCACAATTAGAAAAGATCTATTTTTTTAAAGCCATGAACTTATAATTGTAAAATAGCATGTATCTTTGACATTTCCCATATTTAAAATGTATATATTTTGCTTTTAGTATATATGTTTACCCTTGTTTTAATAGCTACTATTGATAAAATGGTTGTCTGAGGAGGCCTTACAAATAGCTGTGAAAAGAAGAGAAGCGAAAAGCAAAGGAGAAAAGGAAAGATATTCCCATTTGACTGCAGAGTTCCAAAAAATAGCAAGGAGAGATAAGAAAGCCTTCCTCAGTGATCAATGCAAAGAAATAGAGGAAAACAACAGAACGGGAAAGACTGGAGATCTCTTCAAGAAAATTAGAGATACCAAGGGAACATTTCATGCAAAGATGGGTTTCATAAAGGACAGAAATGTTATGGACCTAACAGAAATAGAAGATGTTAAGAAGAGGTGACAAGAATACACAGAAGAACTGTACAAAAAAGATCTTCTTGACCCAAATAATCACAATGGTGTGATCACTCAGCTAGAGCCAGACATCCTGGAATGTGAAGTCAAGTAGGCCTTAGAAAGCATCACTATGAACAAAGCTAGTGGATGTGATGGAATTCCAGTTGAGCTATTTCAAATCCTGAAAGATGATGCTGTGAAACTGCTGCACTCAATATGCCAGCAAATTTGGAAAACTCAGAAGTGGCTACAGGACTGGAAAAGGTCCGTTTTCATTCCAACCCCAAAGAAAGGCAATGCCAAAGAATGTTCAAAATACCACACAATTGCACTCATCTCACATGCTAGTAAAGTAATGCTCAAATTTCTCCAAGCCAGGCTTCAGCAATACGTGAACCATGAACTTCCAGATGCTCAAGATGGTTTTAGAAAAGGCAGAGGAACCAGAGATCAAATTACCAACATCTGCTTAATCAGTGAAAAAGCAAGAGAGCTCCAGAAAAACATCTATTTCTGCTTCATTGACTATGCCAAAGCCTTTGACTGTGTGGAACATAATAAACTGTGGAAAATTCTGAAAAAGATGGGAATACCAGACCCCCTGACCTGCCTCTTGAGAAACCTGTATGCAGGTCAGGAAGTAACAGTTAGAACTGGACTTGGAACAACAGACTGGTTCCAAATAGGAAAAGGAGTACGTCAAGGCTGTATATTTTCACCCTGCTTATTTAACTTATATGCAGAGTACATCATGAGTAACGCTGGGCTGGAAGAAGCACAAGCTGGAATCAGGATTGCTGGGAGAAATATCAATAACCTCAGATATGCAGATGACACCAACCTTATAGCAGAAAATGAAGAGGAACTAAAGAGCCTCTTGATGAAAGTGAAAGAGGAGAATGAAAAAGTTGGCTTGAAGCTCAACATTCAGAAAACTAAGATCACGGCATCTGGTCCCATCACTTCATGGGAAATAGATGGGGAAACAGTGGATGACTTTATTTTTCTGGGCTCCAAAATCACTGCAGATGGTGATTGCAGCCATGAAATGAAAAGGCTCTTACTCCTTGGAAAGAAAGTTATGACCAATCTAGACAACATATTAAAAAGCAGAGACATTACTTTGCCAACAAAGGTCTGTCTAGTCAAGGCTATGGTTTTTCCAGTAGTCATGTATGGACTTGAGAGTTGGACTATAAAGAAAGCTGAGTGCTGAAGAATTGATGCTTTTGAACTGTGGTGTTGGAGAAGACTCTTGAGAGTCCCTTGGACTGCAAGGAGATCCAGCCAGTCCATCCTAGAGGAGAATAGTCCTGGGTGTTCATTGGAAAGACTGATGTTGAAGCTGAAACTCCAATACTTTGGCCACCTCATGCAAAGAGTTGACTCGTTGGAAAAGACCCCGATGCTGGGAGGGATTGGGGGCAGGAGGAGAAGGGGACGACAGAGGATGAGATGGCTGGATGGCATCACTCACTCGATGGACATGAGGTCGAGTAAACTCCAGGAGTTGGTGATGGACACAGAGGCCTCACGTGCTGCGATTCATAGGGTAGGGAAGAGTCGGACATGACTGAGCGACTGAAGTGAACTGATTGATAAATACACAAATTGTGTGCATGGTATGTGTGTGCATGGGACTGTGTATGTAGCTTATGTGGTTCCAGATGTACCTAATATATTTATTTGATACATAGAGCTATATTGTTATATCCTTATAAATCAACATAAGGGTATAGACACATTTTGAAAGTTATGTTGTCAGGTTATCTATGAAATTCATTTTTATAGAGGAAGCATGTTTGTGTATGTATAATTATAGATACAATTTCTATAGAAACCACAAAATCAAGAAAAGAAGAAAAGAAAACCTACGCACATATATCTGATATGCCACTGATCTATTCTTTAAATTAGTGTCATGGAACCTCCTTTAAAAGTTTTATCATAAGAATAATAAAGAAATAGCATCATTACACCTACAACTCTGCAACAGTAGTTTGATATCTCTGCTTCCTGGTTCATAAATGACCATCTTTTAGCATGTCCAAGATATACAATGGCGCAGCGGGCAAGAGAGCTCCCTGGGTTCACCTATAATGGCACTCATCCTGTGCAGAAGGGTTCCAGCCTCACATTATCTAATCATCTCCCAATGTCCCTCCTCCAAACACAATCATACTGGGGTTTAGGTTTCAACACAAACATTTTGAAGAGATGCAAGTATTCAGGCCTGGATTGCTAATCCTATCATAAGCAAGTCATGCTAACTTTATATTTTATTCAAAATTGAATTGCTACTCCCTACTTTCTCTGTAATTGTGCAAAACACCATCACCTTTTCAGGAGTACAGCTCTAGACTCTAATGTGTCTCTTCCTTTAGAATATTATTTCTCAACATTCCCTAGGAACCAGAATAATCCTTTATAAATATAAATCATATAACGTTATGTCCATCTCAGAATCTCTAATGCGCTTGCATTTCATTTATTGCAATACACAAATACTATCCTGGTGCTGCAAGGTCGCACAGGATCTAACCTGCCTTGCATTCTTCTTTGACTTCCTTGTGTACCACCCTAATAATTGTTCCTTGTTCTGAAGTTCCCTTAATCTTCTTCATTTTTCTCAAACAAGCCAAGCTTCTTCTAACTAGAAAGACTTTGTCTTATTTTACTCATTTTTATCTTACTATAAATTCCCTTGAACTGTTTCTTATACTTTAGGTTTTAGCTTTAATGTAACCTCACAGATGTCTTCCATTACCATCTGATTTTATTCATGCTAAAAGTAATTCACATTAAGAGATTTGTGTTATAATATTCATTTACTTAAAAGTGTCAAGTTGCATAGTTTTATAATATATATGTGTCAATTATCTTGAGCTTTGAATATAAGGGCATCTACTGCCTTAGTCAAGAATTCATATCCCTGGAATGATTTAATTCTACTTTTATAGCAAAAAGCGTGTACTCCAGGGTGGGGAGCCAATATGAGTTTTTCCGTCATCACACTGAGGAATTGCATTTTATTGGTGAAATTGGTGTCCCCTCAACTAGAAAGAGTAATGTTTAGGGTGGAGTCTTATTAATGGTTAGAGGTATTAACAAAGTGGGGTTGACAAATTACTTAGACAAATTCAATACTCCTGCGTAAATATGGTGTTAATATCTAGAATACGTCTTTGAGGATGGGCCCCATTAATTAACCACTGTGCATCCCACCTCTGAATTTTGCAGCTTTCTCTTTAATTTTGGTTCTAAGGGGAGCACCTCTGTAGTGAAACTTCATAAAGTTTACAAAATGAAATTCATGAACTGTTTTGTAACTGCTCTGCTAATAAAGTTTAACTACTAAATGTCTGTATCACAGCACTCATTTGTCTAAAACGTGCCATCAACTTGTGGATGGAATAGCTAAAGGTTGCCCACCTCAGATTACTTTTCTTTCCTACTAAAAATATTCCAGGTGTTGTTTACCACACATTGAGCTTTTCTGCAAGTCCCCCACACAGCGGTAATCAGAAGACCATATTATTTAAAGGCTCCAACTTATTTAAACTTAATCCATCCTGATAATTGCAACATTTCAATTGCTTCTTCAGGAAATGTTTAGCAAGCCTGGGGTGGGGTGCCGAGAGGGGAGGAATTATTGTTCAGTTAACTACTTTTCTTGTTTCTTTTCCCAAGAGGACTCACACTGAGTAAGGAGAAAGCATAATGCGTCCCTGTGTCAAACATAAACTATTTAGAAATCCTCTGGATTCCGTATGGTGCCTCTTTTTCACCAGGGGCTTCTTTGTCCAAATGCCTTCATTTTATCCTGGATACAGTTGATTAACAATGTCATATTAGTTTCAGGTATACAGCAAAATGATTCAGCTATATATACACATGTACCTGTTTTTCAGATTCTTTTCTCATTTAAGTTATCACAGAATATTGGGCAGAGTTCCCTGCACTACCAAATACTGGAGAAGGTTGGAGAAAGGGAACCTTCCTATTCCTCTTAGTGGGAATGTAAATTGGCACAGCCACTGTGGAGAGCAGCATGGAGGCTCCTTAAGAAACTGAAAGCAGAGCAAACAGGGGCCTCTTGCCTCGCTGCCATTCGTAGCTGAGTTTTCCTACAAGGTGACTCATGGACTGATCAAGGTCCACTCATTCTGTCTAACTGAACATCTTGCTGGCTGCAGATTCTTGAATGGTATCAGAATTATTAAATTCTTATAACTTATAACATAAATTATAAGAAACAGTTCAAAGAGAGTTACAGTAAGATATAAATGAATGACAATTAAGACAAAAGCTCTCTAGTTAGAAGAAGCTTGGCTTGTTCGAGAAAAATGAAGACCAGTAAGGGAACTTCAGAACAAGGAACAACTAGTAGGGTGATACGTAAGGAAGTCAAACCCTGTCTTCCCTTCATGGGAAGTCTATTATTGAGAATATTTTTAAAAAGTAAGTGTTTTTCACCCAGACCCAGTTTCTGGCTCTCCATGTGTCCAACCCTTGACTCAGAATCACCTCATCTTGACACAGCAGGCTCCACGGAGGGGCAACTGCCATTTAACTCAACATTTAGAAAACAGGAGACACATGCGTTTCCTGAGAAAGCTAAATCAAATATTTCTGGTAATGCTCCAGGTTGAGAGAGGAGGTAGTGTGAAACAGTAACTCTTTCCAACCTCCTAACACAGAGCAATGGAAGCCACAGATTTGACTTTATCAAGCCCCTTTAACTTACTAGCAACATGGTTCATTCTTTAAACTGAAGCACAGGGTAAGTAAATGCAGTCAAGCCTTTTTCTGTCATTCTCTAGTTCCCCTCCTTTTCTATTACTTCTCTTTCTATCATCTCCCAAATCATAGCCTTCTTCTTAATTAGTACCACAAGCAGAATTTTGGCCTCCAGGGTCATTCTCCCGTGTGTCAGAGAGTGTTATATTATAAAAGTCACTTAACAGATGTAAATGCTGCTGCTGCTGCTGCTAAGTCGCTTCAGTCGTGTCCGACTCTGTGCAACCCCGTAGACGGCAGCCCACCAGGCTCCCCCATCCCTGGGATTCTCCAGGCAAGAACACTGGAGTGGGTTGCCATTTCCTTTTCCAATGCATGAAAGTGAAAAGTGAAAGTGAAGTCGCTCATCGTGTCTGACTCTTAGTGACCCCATGGACTGCAGCCTACCAGGCTCCTCTGTCCATGGGATTTTCCAGGCAAGAGTACTGGAATGGGTTGCCATTGCCTTCTCCGAGCAGATATAAATAAATGTTATTAATTAGCTTACCTCAATATAAGGAAATTATCCTGGATTATTCTAGTTGGCCAGATATAGTTACATGATTATATGATCCCTTAAAAACAGAAAAATAAGTCAGAAGAAAAAAATCAGGAAGATAGCATCAGTGCTAGCTAAAGATACATGAAGAATAAAAAGACCTTGACCTCCCATTTTCAGCTTTGAAGATGAGGTGTTGAGGGCACTAACCAAGGAATATAGATGACCTCTAGAAATTGAGAATGATCTACAGATAATACAGCAATGAAATGAACATCTCACTCCTACAACCAAATAGACTGAAAATTCTGTCAACAAACAGAATAATATTGGAAACAGATTTAGCTTCATGTCTTCAGGGTAGAGTGCAGCTCTGCTCTTGCTTTGATTTAGACCTTGTGAGACCGTCGGGGCCTTACACGTGGCACTAGTGGTAATGAATTTTCCTGCCAACACAGGAGACTTAAGAGACGCGGGTCTGATATCTGCATCAAGAAGATCCCTGGAGGAAGACATGGCAACCCTCTCCAGTATTCTTGCCTGGAAAATCCCATGGACAGAAGAGCCCAGTGGGCTACAGTCCATAGAGTTTCAAAGAGTTGGCCATGACTGAAGAGACTTATCATGCAGTCCGCATGAAACCCTAAGCAGAGCACCCAACCCAGTCTGCCTAAACTACAGACCTACAGAAACTTGGAGATAGTAAACTGATGTTAACTCCAAGCTCTTGTGATAATCTGTTATCCATCAGTATAAAATTCATAAAATTAGCTCAACTTTAAAAATGAGTAATGATTTTCTACGCTATATAGGAAGCCTTATAACTGAATCTTCTAAGCTTTAGTATTGACCCCATTCTAAAGATGAAGGTAGAAGAACTTGGAATCCTCTTTTTAATAATTATAACAGTTTGTAAGAGTGCTGTCTGACTGTGAATTCTGGTGTCTTCTACCTATGGCCCATGTGTAATAACAAAGCTTCATGGTTATTCCACAGAGATTCTGCACTGAGAAATTATTCAAAAGAAGATTACAGTTGCCATCAAAACGTTTCTTCAACTAAAATTAACTTTATTTTTTTTCTATAAGATCCAGAATTTGCAAATCCATAGACTAAGAGGGCTCTTGCAGATAACTATTTCTTCCATCTTATCTTCTTTATGCTGAATAACCCAATGTGTGATTTTATTTCTTTAAAATTGTAGAGTAGGATATCTAGAAACTTTCCTGTTTTGCTCATTTTCATTTATGGATTTGATCTGTCAATGATATCAGTATTGACTACACACCACAGCTTACTCAATTAGACCACCCCATCTTCCCTTCATGGGAAGTCTGTTACTGAAAATATTTTAAAAAGTAAGTGTTTTTCATTAAACTATCTGATAGAGCATTATCTGGAAACTATTCATTCTTTCCATACCTATCTATCAATATGTGTTTATCTATCTGTGTATCTAGGACTTCCCAGGTAGCACAGTGGTGAGGAGTCCACCTGCCAATAGAGGGGATATAGGAGACATGTGTTCAATCCCTGGGTCAGGAAGATCCCCTGGAGTAGGAAATGGCAACCCACTCTTACCTGAAAAATCCCATGGACAGAGGAGCCTGGCAGGCTACAGTCCATAGGGTCACAAAGGGTTAGACATGACTGTAGCGACTTAGCGCACATGCAAGATTTATCTTATATCTCAGTTTGTTTGCAGTGAAAATACATCAATTTGATTACTTGTGCAATTGTACTATTATCTGTACAATATTAAAACTTTTGCAAGCTCTAAAAGAGCAGATTGAAGGTGACTGATTCCTTTATCCACTACTGTTAAGATCAGAATGAGTGATACGAAAGTGAGAGCTCAGGGTATAGGGAAGTAGAAGGAAAAAGGAAGTATACATCAAAAATCATAGGGTTACTTATAAGTATTTTTGAAGCTTCAAGTACTAAAGAGTTACTTTATCAATATCTGCACCTGTGACTTTAAGGTACCACTTTCACAAATAGATGCAGCATGCTTCTTCTATGTCAAAAACTTTATAAGGGCTTTTCATGAATTATGTTTTATTTTCAAGATTACACTGTCAATTGCACATATTTTAGCTATTTTAGAGAGTTACAATAATGGTTTAGTGATAAAAATTACCGAAATTAGTTCAAATATGATTGAAAAACTTGAAAATGATCCCAGGTACTCAGAAATGCAGTAACATATAGGGTATTTGTTTTTCAACTATATTACAGCAAAATATCCCTCAAACATTCCTACTTCTTTAGGTTCTCATTACATTACCTGATTCAAATATTTATCACTAAGCTATCTACACTGTTTCTATCCTAAATCCTTACCATTATTATCTTGACACTATTATTGATTCTGTAATTAAGTTAATATTTCATAAACACTGATCTCATTCAGTCATTGATTCTCCTGGTCAAAAAAATAATAAAGTACAAAGAGAGAGAAAACAACAAAAAAGAATTCTGGTTCAGAGTAAAGTCCAGATTTCAAAGATCAAATTTTGCCTGAACATCTAAGATACTCTGTATAACATGAGAATAAATGCTATGAAGAATTGAAATGTTAAGAATTCTCTTCCTTTAAACAGTGGACAGTTTATTTGGACAGGTGAGATGTACTAACATAAAGTTAAAACACTGCAGAATGGTCTTGTAGTATCAACATATGGGCATGAAGATTTACAAAGCAGAGAGCTAATTTGGAGTGTTTGGGAGTGGTTAGAAAGGCTATAGTCTAAAATGATTCAAAAGACTATAGTTAAAATAATTTGGCTTAAACCAGGTTCTAAAGTATTGAGATGGTTTGAATGGAAAGAGTGTTGGATATATGAGGGGTAACAAAACACAGATGAGAATGAATGTGGGTCATTGACACTACAATAGGTCCCTCCCAGTGTTCTTATAATTCTAGGAATAATTTTGAGCTAAATTAGGGAGAATTTTGATGCTTGACATTAGAACTGAACATTTTTTTAAGTCATGGAACACCATTGAAAATTTGTGGGCAAGGAATCACCTTGAAAATTCAGGGTTTGGGAAAAATTAATCTGACATTAAAATATGCAATGAATGACATCAAAAGAGAGTGGAAATGAAAAGAAAAATTAAGTTTGGATGAAGGAGTGGAGGGTAAAATCTTAGGAAACACACACAAAAAAATATAAACATTTGGAAAGCATCCTCTTACATGTGAATTATAGTTGTACTCAGCGGTGTTTGGGAGTTTAAGAATGTCATTTCCTCTTTCCCTGGCTCAATATTTAATACATGCCTGACAGAGAATTGTGATGGGAGGAGAAGGGAAAGATAAGAGGCCAGAGAAGTGCCAGCATTTAATTTCAAACTCCTGCCCTAGATATCGGGGTAGAAGGATACAGAGAAAACAATTTACATTGTCATCACTGCATTTAGTAGAAAGGCCTGTATGAAACCAATGCTCGGAAAATATGTTATCTAGTACCCATTTACACTTAATTCTTTTTGCACTTCTGACATTTCTTTCTGGTTAGATAGTAAATATCAGTTGAACTCTTTCTCATACATGTGTTGATTAGATAAAGGAAATTAAATAGTGATTATGGATGAACACTGTCAAATAATTAAAAACCAAAGGAAACCTTAATTTATAATAAATTTCTAGATGCAAATTTCGATTTATATAAATGGTCCATCTTTCTTTTATCATCAAGCAAGGCATTAATCTTTAATTCAGTATATCAACAGACTTTCAATGTTGGGGACAATGCAGTAAATTATAAAAAAAGATCCTTGCCTACTTGAAAATTTATGTAAATATGCTACACATAGTATTAAGGTATTCTATTGATTCACATACAAAAACTAATATAAGCTTCAGAGGCTGATCTGTGAAAACTATCTTCCTTACACAGTAAAAAAGATCTGAGGAACCATGCTTCCATTTTAGTTTAAAAACCTTTTCCTTTCATTCCAAATTAATAGCCTGTATCATCAAGAATGCTCATCCTGGACCACCCTGTTTGCGTCCTTATCCCATTTCTCGTATAAAGGAAGCCCTGGGGTGACATGGAAAACGATAGGCACTATTTCTGGTCTCAGTCTTCAACTCATCAGCTTTGTGAATTTTTTTTTTGGTGGGGAGGGGATGATAGCATGTGGGATCTTAGTTCGTCGACAAGGGATTGAACCCATTCTTCATGCATTGGAGAATCTTCACCATTGGGCTACTAGAGAAGTTTCTCCCAGGTTTGTGATTTTAAACTAATCACACAAAAAAATGAGAGTTTAAAACTTTCGTTATCTACCCTGAATGGAAAAAAGTAAGAATTAAATGAGGAAGCATTTAATTGAAACACTGGGATATATAAAACCACTTGCTATTGTTTCAAGAGTCTCAACATCGCTTGAGTATTTTTACAAAAATTATGTTTAATAACAATTAAAAAAAGAGAAAAGTGACATTATGGAATAGAAAAGAATGCAGAATTAACCTTTGAGGAAGCTGAAAGTAAAGAATTCATAAATTTTCAGCTTGGAGTTAGCATTTCTTAAATAGTGGCAGAGCATCTCCCATTCATGTGATTGATGAGGAACAAACCTACCCTTCTCTCTCTGTTGGTACTCGGGCAGAAGAAACCTGTAGAGATTCTCAAAGAACAATCAGAGTAGTGCTGTAGGTACAGTGGGACCCCAGTCATGACTATTATAATCGCTGTCATTGTTCTTCCTACAATGGGAGTGTAGTATATTTTTTACATTGGAAGGAGTATATCTACCATATGGTTCCAATAGTGTAAAACACATTGGCTGGTACATCTTGGGCTTTCAGCATATGTTTTGTGATTCAGTTCTATGTCATACAACCAAGAACTGCTTATGAATCTTCTTAAATGTCTTGCCTGCTAAGACGCATTACAAATGCTTGAAAGACATTGTTTCCTCTTTGCCTTCCACACCCAAAACCAAAATAGTCTAGATTTTCCTTGCTTTGAATTAACAGCCAGAATGACCTCACTCAGTAAAAACCTGGAGCAAACTCAGCCAAAAATCCAGATATGTTCAAATTCATACCCACACTCATAACAAAGAGATTAGAAAAGCTTCACTGTGCCTCTGTGCATCACTAGTATGTAACAGGAAGTGTTGCTGCAGGAAGTCAAAAAACTTATGGAACAGGTCTGTTAATTCATCAGTGTGGGTGACATTTTGGAGATTAAAAGAACATGTTTCTGTCACTGTGTAGAACACGTTTAGTAGTATCTATCTTAGGTGCTATTTTATTTTGAACTGTATCAAAGAAGGACAAACACTAGTTTTGCAAATAAGGGAATTTTATTTCCCCCTAGATTGTTGTTTATGTCCTTTACCTAAATGTTGCACAGTAGTTGAAACCTATTGACATTCTCCTCCAACAAAGCGAATGAACTTATTTTTCACCTTTGTTTTCCGTCTGAGCTATAGAATAGGTTCTCTTTTAGTCATCTATTTTATACACTGTAGTGCATATATGTTCATCTCAATCTGCCCAATTTATGCCTAAAAATGCCCTAATGTGGGTAACAGAGCACTCATCAGCTAGAGTCAGCCTGAAGTGCCACCTGAAAATGTCCCCATGTAGAAAGCTTTCGTTAACTTGCGCTCACTTCTTGGGGAAGGTAAATTTAGATATTAATCTCTGGTAGAATCAAAACAGGAACTGTCGTAAATAATTTGCTTAAATTGTTTGTCAAATCTTCATGAAAGAATTCCAAAACACGAAGCACACAGGACTATTCTATCCCTTTGCAATTAGCATCTTCAACATCTTCAGTCATGTTCTCAGGAAGAGAGTGCAGTTTTATATATTTTTTCCGGCAGCTTCCTACTTTTGTGTATACTCTTCCCTATCCGTTCTGATAAACATGATGTTTATCTTTCTCTTGTTATTCTAAGACTGTAGGTTCCATGTCTTTCTGGAAAGAATATATGTAAAATTGCAGGGGCGATCATTAACAACTGTTGAAAACCAATGAGCTTTAAAGGAAAACAAGTTATTTATCTTGTAAAGTTTTAACTCCCTAGCCATCTGTCCTATTCACGCTCCTTATTTTTACTGTGGCTATAGCTGCATCATTTTAAATAAATAGTCCTTGTTTTCTTAGGCCCTTTCATTAATACCAAGGAAGTTCTGACTAATGGAAATAAATTTACTCTTCTAGTGGAAGTATGGAACTGAGGTTTGATCCTACACCTCTTTGAACCATTCTGTATATCTCCCTTTGGATATAACTCATGAACTTAAAAATTAAAAAAAAAAAATCATTTTCTTCTTCCTCCTTTCCCAGTCATATGTTCAAACCTGTTGCATCGTCTTCACCCCAATTGCATGGGATGGTTTCACCACGCAGTGCCCGTGGGGGATTTAGAGGTCCTCCTAGATTCCTCCATCATTTCAACTGCAGCCAACTGTTGTCATTGCTATGTTTTGAATATATTCACGCTCACCAGCCACATCTACCAGGAACACAGCCACGGCCCAGGTAATACAGGGGCTGCATTACTCGCTGTAACAAAGAGGCCGCACACCATGGGACCAATGGAGCGTCTTCGTGAGAGAGTTAGAACGGGCTTGCCGTAGGGTCTGGACTTCTGTTAGGAGACTTGGGAAGGCTTCAAGGAAGCAGGAGTTTGCTCTGAATTGAGTAATGCTAGAAATAGAGATAAACTGGTGACAGAAGGGACACTGGTTGGTACCGTTGTGTAAGTTTTATGTGTGTACAACCTTATATGTCAACTTATGTACATGCTACAGTGTGCTCACTGCCTAAAATTTCACTTCCGTCTGTCACCATACAGCTGATCCCCTTTACTGGTCTGATCCCTCATCCGTGTCCCCTCTGGTAGCTTCTGGTCTGTTCTCTGTAGCTGTGTGTTTGCTTTTGGTTGGTTTGATTTGCTCGTTTATTTTTATTTTTTTGCTTTCTCTATGCCATGCATAAGTGGAGTCATATGGTACGTGTCTTTCTCTGTCTGACTTGTTTCACGTGGGTGCACATTGTATTTTAATAGTAAATGGAAATAATAAAAGAGAATTAAGAATGCAACTGGTTTTATAAGATGTGGCACTCCCTCTGTTTAGTGAGGAGAAGGGAGTCTGAGCCTTTCTGTGGCTTGCATAGTCTCCTTGTCTCTGTCGGGGTTCAGATATGCTTATGGAGGCATCTTATTTGTTCCCAGTCCATGACTCACAAATACGATATTTGATAACGACGGTGAACTAGCTGTTGGTACTGGGCCATACTCTAGCCAACTTTTGCTCTGCTAATAAAGTGAGCAATTTATTGTGATCCATCTCTCTCTTAGACCCTTTATCCCTCCACATGAATGCCACTCTCTGAGGTTGACAGAATGCCTGGTATTTGACACTTACCTGTCCTCTACAAGAAGTTCCCGTCTCAACAGAAGATATTTTTTCTGTATTTTAAATCCTTTTAAATCTTTTCCTTACAATCTCAGCTGCGTATATTCCTCTGAAAACCATCTTCTAATGATATCTCCTTCTAAATGATGCCTTTGCTTCTCAGTTCCTCCAAATATTATTAAGACTATAAGCTCTAATATTAGAGTGTGGGCTGTGTTCACGTCACTTACCACTGTGTCCCCAGCACCAGCACAAATAATGAGCTGTTATAGCACATATATTGAAAGAAAATGTGAACAACAATTTATTGTGTGCTTGTCCCTGTGTGAAGCAAGGTTAAGAAACGAATAACTACAGTCTTGCCTTCAAGTAGGTTCTATCAAATGGAAAATATTGAATGCTCTAATTAAAAATTGTGTAAATCTAATTAAACTGAATGGACCTCATCACTGTAAAAGTGTTCCGTTTGCTTATTTACCTTGGGGAGAGGAGGAGGGCTGAAAACATGGGTTAAGAGGAAATCACGGAAGTCCACATTGCTACCATGAAATTCTTGATTGCCCACAAGAGCTTTAGTTGATTATCCTTCACTGTCATTTTGCTTCTTAGGAGCCAAGAGAATCGCCATTGTAGGAAAGTGTACATGTTAAGATCACGGTCACAGGGAAAGAATCCTTTGCTTTATAATTTAATGTGTAGGGAATCCCTCTGTAGCAGCCAGCACACTTAGAAAGGAAGTAAATGGCCATGAATATGTAATCAGATAGAGGTCCCTCGACAGAATAGCAACGTGGAGAAGCTTGACAGCTGTATGTTCATGTACAGGTATGGTTAGTCAGTCGCTTAGTGAACAGTTATAAACTCTGACAAACACAAGAACCACTTCCAGTTTCAAATAATCAGCATTGTTAGCAGGTCGTTGTTCTTTTTCTCAAGATACATGTGATAAATTCAGTGTACTTGGATAAGAATTTTAAAAGAAGAGCTTTGCAAAATGTACTACCTTGTGTAAACATTTAAACACAGATTGCTGTTATCAGCGGATTTCAATTCATGTTCTTCTCAGAGCATCAGTGTAAAGATGCAGAGCAAATATCATCATCCACAGTTGACAGATGAGAAAACACACAGCTAATCTGTCTAGTATCCACGGAAGCCATCACTTACAGACTGCAGAGCTGTTTCCTTCAGAGTTGATAGGATGCTACAAAATCCTCAACAAAGTGCTCCGAGAAGCTCTGCAGGTGTCGTCTTTGTGGACGGATTTATGTTCCCAAGAAGATATTCCAAGAAGTGAGTTTGTGGTGTCTCAAGTCTCCGAGGTCATATATTTCTAACATACTAGAACAAGTTTAAAAGTAATCTGGCATACTCTATTCTTGGACCCTATTCCACTGGGATAATACTCTTCCTTATGAATTGTATTTTGCTTTTTAAAATATTCCTGTCTTTTTTTATCTGGTAAAATTCTTAAGGAAAAACAGGGGGGATACAGGGAGGAGAGATAGAGAGAGGACAGAGCAGAATCTGTCACCTAATATTAGTAGTGAAAAATACCTTTAATGAATGTGGCTAATTGGATAGTTTTACCTTAAAATGACTATACTTAATTAAGATTTTAAAAAACACTTCTTAAGCTCCTTGGCCATTGACCATCCATTAAATACTGACCACAGAGGTGATGTAGGTATTTTCACTATCAAATGATCTCTCTATTTGTATTGTGTATACACGCATGTGGAGTTTCTCCAGGGGCTTAGTGGTAAAGAATCTGCCTACAAGGCAGGAGATGCAGGTTCGATCCCTGGATTGGGAAGATCCCCTGGAGAAGGAAATGGCAACCCACTCCCGTGTTCTTGCCTGGGAAATCCCATGGACAGGGGAGCCTGGTGGGCTACAGTTCATGGGGTCACAGAGTCCAACATGGTGGTGGTGGTTTAGTGGCTAAGTCATGTCGGACTCTTGCAACCCCACGGACTGTGGCCCTCCAGGCTCCTCTGTCCATGGGATTCTCCAGGCAAGAGTACTGGAGTGGGTACCCATTTCCTTTTCCAGGGAATGGAATGGACCCAGGAACTGAACCCAGGTCTCCTGCACTGCAGGCAGATTCTTTACCAACTGAGCTACCAGTCGGACATGACTTTGAAGCTAAATAATAATGATAAATATATGTACATTAATGCATATTGGGAGAAGGAAATGGTAACCCACTCCAATATTCTTGCCTAGTGAATCTTGCGCACAGAGGAGCTTGGTGGGCTTCTGTCTATACGGTTGCACAGAGTCAGACACAACTGAATCGACTTAGCATGCGTGTGAGCATCGAAGAAGGAGATGGCAACCCACTTCAGTCTTCTTGCCTGGAGAATCCCAGGGATGGAGGAGCCTGGTGGGCTGCCATCTCTGGGGTCTCACAGAGTCAGACACGAATGAAACAACTTAGCAGCAGCAGCAGCAGCAATGTACATTGATTGAATTTATAAATATATTTATATCAATATGTAGATTACAAAAGGAACAGTATTTAAGATTCAAAGTTAAAAATTATAGTTATTTGGATTATTTACTTTTAATAATTTTATATATTAATTTTTATTTAGTTTTAACAAAGAAGAATGTGTTTATTTCACTTAAATGCTTAACACCTTTTGGGAGTTGTCACATAAAATGCCCTAATATAAAAGAAAATTCATTGAAAGGAAAAACATGAAAAAACAGACCCAAAATGTTAAGATTTTATTCACAAAGCTTCTTTTTTTTTTTGAAAGTAAAAATGCTGCTACAATCTTGGTGTAACTAGTAGCCACAAAACAGTTGACTCACCAATCACAGCTATCCAGGCTATAGCAAGAACTGCTTATTTATTTTATATAATAGACACACATATTATATTTACTATGTTCTAAGCATACTTTTTCTATCTATTCTGAAAAATTATAGATGTTTGTAGTATCCACTCTACTCCCATAGGTCTTCATGGCTCGAAATTAGTTTGGCTATATGTCTTTTCAAGTGCAATTCTCGAGGGCAATGATGAGCACTCTTTTTTTTTGGAGCACCATTACTTATGTCTCATATAGATAGATGTCCTCTCTGGTATATGCTCATCCTGCTTAACACTGTTAGTTTTAAGCCAACTTGATTCATCTTAGAATTATAGAATGAATATATATTCTGAAAACAACACATTTACAAGTGTTTATAGATTGTAATTGTAGCTGTCCTGCTCTCTCTGTCCAGAAAAGCTGATGAGTTAGTAACTTAAAGGGAAGCTAAATAAAGATGCTCCGATGGTCCTGAAACTATCCAAACTTGTCCTAAATAGTACATAAACAAAATGACTTTAAAATTATATCAGCAATAAAAAACACGGAACAGTAGCTAGGCCTCCCTGGTGGCCCAGATGGTAAGGACTCTTCCTGCAGTGTGGGAGACCCAGGTTTGATCCCTGGGTTGGGAAGATCTGCTGGAGAAGAAAATGGCAACCCACTCCAGTATTCTTGCCTGGGGAATCTCATGGACAGAGGAGCCTGGTGGGCTACGGTCCATGAGGTTGCCAAGAGTCAGATACTACAGAGCAACGTCACTTTCTTTCTTTCACAGGACATAAGAAAGCAGTAAAATCCAGAGCAATGCTTGTCAAGCTGTGACCAATAGGTCCAGTGCCCACAAATTCCCCTCTATACATGTTAGCTTTTTTTTTTTTTAAGACTAGTCAAGTGCTGTAGTGAAAAGGGGGGAAAGAATAAAGTAGAATGAGGAGTTCAATCTGTAACTAACTGTGAACAATCAATTGAAATAATTCACTACCTTCAGACCAACCAAGTGTTTGCTTTTAATTTAGATTTGCTATGTCAATGATAATTTTTAAATGGCCTAATCATTATGTTTTGGATCATCTTGATAACTACATTATAATCTAATATCACACACACACACACACACACATATATATATATGTGTGTGCAGTCCTGTCTAACTCTGTGACCCCATGGACTGTAACCTGCCAGGCTTCTCTGTCCATGGAATTGTCCAGGCCAGAATATTGGCTTGGATGTCGCCTTCTTCAGAGGATCATCCCAACTCAGGGATTGAACCCATGTCTCCCACATTGCAGGCAGATTCTTTACCGTCTGAGCCACCAGGGAAGCCCTATAACCTAATGCTATCCTTTAGTTTTGGTGCTACTTTGCAATGTTGTGATTTTCATTTGTGAGTTTTTTATGTTGGTATTAATCTATATACATAGAAATTTTCATATCTGACTGCCACAAGGATTGCATATTCTAATGTTAAGAGTACAAAACATATCCATATCCTCCAGTGCAAACATTTTAAATTCTTTTAGCAGTTATGAATACAAAATACATTATTTTCAGTGGAAATTTGAAATTGAATTATTTTATTGAACATAACTCTAGCTCATTTAGTAAGCTGAAACTTTGATTTGGCATCATAAAATATATCTTTGTGTTGAGAGTCAGGGCATACTTGGAGCTTGCCGGTGGCCCAGCAGTAAAGAATCTTCGTCCCATGCAGAGGACACAGGAGACATGGGTTCAACCCCTGGGTCAGGAAGACACCCTGAATAGGGCATGGCAATCCATTGCAGCATTCTTGCCTGGAGAATTCCATGGAGAGAGGCGCCTGGCAGTCTGTAGTCCGTGTGGCTGCAAGGAGTCAGACAGGAGTGAAGTGACTGAGGATGCATATATTCACAGGGACTATTTACTAGGAAGGCTACACTTATGCTGAAATGTCATGTCCCCTAAATTGTATGGATTAACTCCAAGACCCTTGGAATGCTCTTAAAAGTGGGTACAGGAATTCCCTGCTTTTCAAAAGCATGCCATTTCACTACAGGAGTACTTGTTTTCACTAACTGAAAGAAATTCAAAGAGGATTTTTTCTTTTATGGGGAAAAAAAAAGTCAAAAAACGAAAATTATATTCAGAGTTTGTTTTGCAGGGAAACTGTAGAGGCAACGTGCACCTCAGCAGTGACAGTGACCCACCTAAACTCCTTCTCTGGAACTACACTTAGCATCTCAGCTTGAGCCGCAGGAACTTTGAAGTTTGCCTGTAAACCATCCTGAGCTTTATGCCAACTTCCTTTGTGCATTTGTTACAAAGATGCATCCTAAGATAATTGCTTCACTTTGCTTTATGCCATCTAGGCTTAGAGAAGTTTTCACAAGACTCCTCTACTTTGGTGTAGCAAGGGAACCTGCATACAGGGTCATATATTTTTGCAACATTTACTAATATAAGGTGTGTTAATACCACTGTCTCTCCCTAGTGTCATTTCCTTCCCCTCTTTCATTTCAGTCAGGTAGCAAATGGAGTGGTGATGGTATTTTCAGGGCAGGGGGTATAGATACAGAGTATTAACTTGCTAGGGCTACAGATTGGGTGGTTTAAACAACAGAAATATTTTGTCGCAGTTGTGATGTCTAGATCCAAGTTCAAGATGTTGGCAGATTTGATATCTTCTGAGGCATACCAGACCACCTGGTCTGCCTCTTGAGAAACCTATATGCAGGTCAGGAAGCAAGTTAGAACTGGACATGGAACAACAGACTGGTTCCAAATAGGAAAAGGAGTACATCAAGGCTGTATATTGTCACCCTGCTTATTTAACTTATATGCAGAGTACATCATGAGAAATGCTGGGCTGGAAGAAGCACAAGCTGGAATCAAGATTGCTGGGAAAAATATCAATAATGTCAGATATGCAGATGACACCACCCTTATGGCAGAGAGTGAAGAAGAACTAAAAAGCCTCTTGATGAAAGTGAAAGAGGAGAGTGAAAAAGTTGTCCCAAAGCTCAACAGTCAGAAAACTAAAATCATGGCATCTGGTCCTATCACCTCATGGGAAATAGATGGGGAAACAGTGGCTGACTTTATTTTTCTGGGATCCAAAATCACTGCAGATGGTGGTTGTAGCCATGAAATTAAAAGATGCTTACTCCTTGGAAGGAAAGTTATGACCAACGTAGATAGCATATTAGAAAGCAGAGACATTACTTTGCCAACAAAGGTCCGTCTGGTCAAGGCTATGGTTTTTCCAGTGGTCATGTATGGATGTGAGAGTTGGACTGTGAAGAAAGCTGAACGCCAAAAAATTGATGTTTTTGAACTGTGGTGTTGGATTAGACTCTTGAGAGTCCCTTGGACTGCAAGGAGTTCCAACCAGTCCATCCTAAAGGAGATCAGTCCTGGGTGCTCACTGGAAGGACTGACACTGAAGCTGAAACTCCAATGCTTTGACCACCTCATGTGAAGAGCTGACTCATTTGAGAAGACCCTAATAATGGGAGGGATTGGGGGCAGGAGGAGAAGGGGACGACAGAGGATGAGATGGCTGGATGGCATCACCGGCTTGATGGACATGAGTTTGAGTAAACTCCAGGAGTTGGTGATGGACAGGGAGGCCTGGCGTGCTGCGATTCATGGAGTCGCAAAGAGTTGGACACGACTGAGCTGCTGAACTGAACTGAACTGAGGCCTCATTCTTTAGCCACTGTCTTGCTGTGTCCTCAGATGATCCTTCTTTTATGTGGACACGTGTCTGGTGTTTCTCTCTCTGTCTCCTAATGTCTTATAAGAGCACAAGCCAGGTTGAATTATGGACCATACTAAGGAACTTTTGAAACTTAATTACCTCTTTAAATGCCCTATCCCCAAGCACAGTCACATTCTGAAGCATGGAGAGTGAGGGCTTCAACATATGAATCTGTGGGGGCTGAATTCAACCATTAAATAGGACACATACACATACGGATATTTATAGGTGCGTCCACATGATTAAGTCATGGTCAGGCATCTGTTGCAATATTTGGCCCATTATGTCATCTCTCTCTACATCCAGACAGAACGTCTTATCATAATATAAATATTGCCCACACTGCTTATCATCAGAAAGATATTAAGACAGGAATACCTAGGAGACATGGCAAGTTCAGTTCCAAACCACTATGATATAGTGACTATCTCAATAAGGCTAGTCACACGAATGTCTCTTGGCTTTTCAGTGCATATAAAAGTTATGTTTGCATTTTGGTGTAGTCTATTAAATGTACAACAGCATGGTGTCTAAAAAAGTACGTATCAATTTAAAAATGCTTTATTGCTAAAAAACAATGCTAAACATCACATGAGCCTTTAGCCATTTGTAATCTGTGTTGGTGGAGGGTGTTGCCTTGTTGCTGATGGCTGCTCACTGATCAGAGCTGTGGTTGCTGAAGGTTGGGGTGACTGTGGTAGTTTCTTAAAATAAGACAATAAAGAGGTTTGTCATATGGATTGACATTTCCTTTCATCAATGATTTCTCTGCAGCGTGCAATGCTGTTAGATAACATTTTACCAACAGTAGAACTTCTTTCAAAATTGGAGTGATTTCTCTCAAACTGATGCTTTATCAACTAAGTTTATGTAATATTCCAAACCTTTTGCTGTCATTTCAACCATCTTTGCAGCATCTTTACCAGTATATTCCATCTCAAGAAATCACTTTCTTTCCTCATCTATAAGCAACTACTAATCCATTAAAATTTTATCTTGAGATTGTAGCAATTCAGTCACAATGTCAGGCTCCACTACTAATTCTAGTTCTTCTGTTATTTTTATCATATCTGCAATCACTTTCACTGAAATCTTGAACTCCTTGAAATTATCCATGAGAGTTGGAATCAATTTCTTCCATACTCCTTCTAATATTAATATTTTGACCTCTTCCCTTGAATCATGAAATTCTTTAATGACATCTAAAATGTTGAATCATTTCCAGAAGATTTTCAATTTACTTTACCTAGATCCATCAGAGGAATCACTATCTATGGCAGCTACAGGCTTACAAATGCATTTCTTAAATAATAAAACTTGAACATCAAAATGACCCCTTGATCCTTGGGCTGCCAAATGGATGTTGTGCTAGGAGGCATGAAAAACAACATTCATCTCTTGGCATTAATATATCTCCATCAGAGTGACCAGGTGCATTGACCATGAGCAGCAGGATTTTGAAAGTACATTTTGCACAATTGTTAGGGGCCGTAGGATTTGGGGAATGGAAAATGAGCATTGCTTTCAACCTAAAGTCACCAGTTGCATTAGCCCCTAACAAGAGAGGCAGCCTGTCCTTTGCAGCCAGGCATGGTCTTTTCTCTAGCTATGAAATTCCTAGATGATGTCTTCTTCCAATAGGAGGCTCTTTCATCTATTTGAAAATTAGTTTAGTGTGGCCACCATCATTAACTATCTTAACTAGGTCTTCTAGATAACGCTGAAGTTTTTATAACAGCACTTGTTGCTTCACCTTAAACTTTAATGTTATTGAGACAGTTTCTCTCCTTAAGCCTCATGAACCAACCTCTGCTAGGTTCAGACTTCTGCAGCTTCCTCACCTTTCTCAGCCTTCATTGATTTAAGAGAGTTAGGGCTTTGCTCCGGGTTAGGCTTTGGCTTAAGGGAATGTTGTGCCTGGTCTGATCTTCTATCCAGACCACTGAAACATTCTCCATGCGAGCAGGAAGACTGGTTTTATTTATCACTTGCATATTCGCTACAATAGAACTTTTGATCTCCTTCAAGCATTTTTTCTTTGCCCTCACACCTTGGCTAACAAACACGAGTGGCCCAGCTTTCAGTCTATTTTGACTTTTGATATGCCTTCCTCACTAAATTTAATCATTTCTAGCTTCAGATTTAAATTGAAAGATATGTGCCTCTTCCTTCCTGGATATTCACTGGCATAATCTCAGCACTGTTGTGTCTCAGAGAATAGTGAAGATGGCAGAGAGAGGTGGGTGGCTGGTTGCTGCAGCGGTAGGAACACACAGGTTTATCATATAAGTTTGCAGGCTTACATGAGTATGGTAGAGTGATGCCCCAAGACAATTACCACAGTAACGTCGAAGATCACAGATCACAAATCACCACAACATAATAATCATCAAAATTTGAAATATTGTGATAATTACCAAAACGTGCCACAGAGACACAAAAAACAAATGCTGTTGGAAAAAACATGGAAAAAAGCAGGGTTGCCACAAACCTTCAATTAGGAAAAACCACAATATCTGAGAAGCATATTAAACTGAATCTCCATAGAACGAGGTATGCCTATAGTCAGGGAGAAAAAAGCTTTAAGGCATACACACCAAGAAGCTAGTCTATGGAAAAACCTCTCAACTTTCTGTTTATAAACTTGAATGCTAAAAATTTAGTTCTTAGCATTTGATAGAAGGTAATATCTCTCCTATCGGTAGAATTGAGAGCGCAACATATAAAATTAGTAATGTAAGATATACATTTTCCTTTTATATAGAAATCCTATAAAATTCATTAGAGTTTCTCTGTTGCAATACTAAAAATAGAGATTCAAACTGTGTGTAAAGTCACACACATTACTCATTTCAACAAGTTAGATCCCATCTTTGAGTACTGTCTCATCTTGAGTTGTTAAAATCTAGTAGTTCCAGGTAAAATAGAATGTAAAATTTCTAGCAATGCCACAAAATGACCTGAAGATGCAGGAGTTCCAGTGAGGAAAGCTCTTACACATGATCACCAATGAAGACATTGCAGTGGCACTTTAAACACTTTTGATTCTAATTATGTGTGCTTTGATTTTAAATTTATTTTATATATTCCTTAATCATCGAGGACTTACTGATGAACATGATATTTTCTCAATTTTTATATTTAAGCCATTTGTCAACATTTTAAAGCTGTCTAAGTGGTTGTGACTTCTTTTCTCATTCTAATAGACTTAATTTTATATTTAAGTTTTTTTTTAAATGTCCAGTTTTTTAATGGGCTTCCTATGCTGTGGAAACTTCAGGCCCCAAAATTTGAACCTGCCCAAAACTTTGTGGTGTTGGACTAAATTATTGCAGACAAATAGAAATGAATTTACCGAGACTACACAAACACATAAAGGATTCCATTTGAATGGAATTGAAACGCAGTTGAAACTCAAGTTCACCAAGTCATGCTTTATGATTAAAGCTATTCAGGCAGTTTATATAGATGGGAGTGTCTGTAGAAGTGAGTTATTCTGGCAGATGGCATTAAAGATAAGCAAAACTGACTACTGCCTTCAGTTGATGAGAGTTGATTTAGTATAAGAAAAAAAATATGCTAAATTAAGATTCCTATTTAAAGTTTTAGTGTAGTTTGCAGTTAATTTATAATTGTATTTAATTTTATCATTAGTATTAGAATCATAAAATAAGGGGGAAACCTAATTGTATCAAGTATGTAATTAAGCTACATTATTATAAACCTTATTTATCATTATGAACCTTATTATAAATTCAATTTTAAGCCTAATTTTGGGTATTTGCTAGGATTTTTTTTCTTTATTCAAGTATGACTAAAAAAGCAAAAAATAACCACTCAAATTACAAGGTATTAAACCGAACACTTTGGAAGAGTAGCATGCTGTGGTCCTGCATCTAGTTAGCATTAAGACATCAAACCATTCTGTTGTGATACAATTGTCTCATTGTTTGTGGAGCTTAAATTAGATGTTCTCAAAAGATCTCTTTTAGTTGTGAATTTCCATGAGTCCATAATCAGTGACCTACAGATCTAATGATCTAACCACTCTTTCAGGAGAAGTGGATCTGTGTCTTGGCTTGTTTACCCAACATGACCTTGGCAAATATCTAAAAAGCGTAGCTTCTGTGATGTGCTTCACTGGTCTATAGACGAAACCTAGAAAATGCTAAGACATCTATTTTCAAAAATATTGTGTCTCAATTTTCTTCAGAGGTCACAGAAAATTCATTTAAATGTGTCACATTAAACGTTTTTTAAGGTTTAGCATATATTTTTGTGTGTGATCACTCCCATATTAATTATTAAAGGACTAATATTTGTATAATTTTGCCTCAATCAATCTCAGAACGCATAACTACCCCAATATTTAGATGAAATTGATGCTAGCTTTATATTATTCACCTTTGTGTAACACGTGTGCTGGGCTGTGTTCACTTCCCTCAGTCCTGTGTCCAACTCTTCGTGATCTCTTGGACTATAGCCAGGCTCCTACGTCCATGGAATTTTTCAGGCAAGATTACTGGAGTGGGCTGCCGTTTCCTCCTCCAGGAGATCTTCCCAATCTAGGGGTGGAACCTGTGTCTCTTGTGTCTCCTGCAATTGGCAGGCGGCTTCTTTATCATTACCCTGGGACACCCTGAGTAACATGTAATTAGAAATAATTTCTACTGTCTTACTTAAAATAATTTACATAAATATATCAGCATTCTCTAGTTTAATCAAATGCACATCAATGCAATATTTTGTTATGTTAATAAAGATAAATAATATTCCTTTGCTGTTCAGTCTGCTGAATTATGTGAATTATCAAGATGGGCAATACTTAGAGGATCTAATATCTAAATCTGACTGCAAGCTATAAAAGAGACTTTTTTGGCTTGAATGTCATTTCCAAGGAAAAACTCTGAAATATAAAACTCTCTAAGGTAAATCCAGAAGAGAATGTCTTGAAAAATCACATATTTCTGTTTTTTTTTTTTTAACAAGACTAATTCTTAAAAAAAAAAAATCTAAATCCAACTTTAAAATGTTCTGTGATTTGTTTAGTATAATTATGATATTGATCACATACTAAAGAAGATCTGAAGATTATTTCCATTGATGATAATTTAAAATCTAATGTGTTTTTAAAGTAGCAACACAAAACAAAAGGACAGTAATATTTTTTGAAGGAATATTAAGGGAGAATAAGGAGTACCACCCAATGCAATGATACTAGCCACATTTAAAAGCAACAATTTTCAAAATAATATAATACTTGCACAAAATAAAAGCACATATCAATGAAAAGTCATAAATAGATCTCATATAAAGTTTCACTATGTCTAAAAAGGTGAGCTTCAAAATCAGGTGAATCAAAAAAGATTATGTGACAGATGATGTCAAGATAACGGAATAGCAATTTTTATTTCAAAAAATTATAAAGGATGAATGTTAATCCATTTATTGTACTATCCTCCTAAGTATATTACAAACAATTAAAGGGCTTTCCATCAAAAACAAGGTGTGGTGGAAAACAAGAGTGGCCAAAACAAAATAGGATCAGAACTAAGGAGAAATTTAACTTTCTCTGCTATGTAATGATGGCTGTATCCCCAAAGAAAATTTGAAGATATTTAATATATACACATTTAAAAGTGTTATAAACTTAATACCAGGGTTGATGCAAAAGTAATTGCAGTTTTGTATTGTTGAACTTTGCTGTTTCATAATGGAATACATTCTTAAATAAATGTGGTTATGCTATATATCTTTTAATGTGCATTTCTTGCTTTATTTATTTATTTATTGCTAATGACATTACCTGCTGTTTATTTTATATTTATTTTAGACTGTGGAAATAATGTTAGACAGAAAGCAAGTTCGAGTGATTTTTTTTTTTTTAATTCGAGTTCAAAATGAGTCATAAACAGTGGAGACAACTCACAATATGAACAATGCATTTGGCCCAGGCACTTCTAAGGGACATACAGGGCAGTGGTGATTCAAGAAGTTTTGCAAAGTTTTGCCTTGAAGACGAGGAGAATAGTGACCAGCCATCAGAAACTGACAATGACCAATCGAGAGCCATCATCGAAGCTGATGCTCTTATAACTACATGAGAAGTGGCCCAAGAAGTCAATGTCAGCCACCCTGTGGTCACTCAGCATTTGAAGCAAATTGGAAAGGTGAAAAAGCTTGATAAGTGGGTATCTCACGAGCTGGCTGAAAACCAAACAAAATCATCACTCTGAGCGTCGTCTCTTACTGTATGCAACAGTGACCCATTTCTCCATCACCTTGTGACATATGACAAAACGTGGATCTTATGACAACCAGTAACAACCAACTCAGTGGTGGGGCTGAGAAGAGGCTTGAAGCATTTCCATGGAAAAAAGGTCATGGCCACAGTTTGGTGGTCTCCTGCTGGTCTGATCCACTACAGCTTTCCGAATCCTGGCAAAATCATTACATCTGAGAAGTATGCTCAGCAAATCGACAAGAAACATGCAAACTGCAGTGGCTGCAGCTGGCATTGGTCAACAGAAAGGGCACAGTTTTTCTCCACAGCAGTGCCCAACCGCACGTCACACAACCCATGCTTCAAAAGTCGGACAAATTGGCCTGTGAAGTTTTGCCTCATCCGTCATATTCATCTGACCTCTGGCCAACCAGCTACTATTTCTTCAAGCATCTTGACAGCTTTTTGTAGGGAAAACACTTCCACAACCAGCAGGAGGCAGAAAAATGCCTTCCAAGAGTTTGTTGAATCCCTGAAGCATTTTTCCTGAAAGATTTTTACACACATGAATAAAGCAAACTTATTCCTCATTGGCAAAAAAAAAAAAAAAAAAAAGTGTTGATTGTAAAGGTTACTATGTTGATTAATAAAGATGTGTTTGAGCCTAGTTATAATGATTTAAAATTCATGGTCTGAGGTCGCAATTACTTTTGTACCAACCCACTACTTTAAAAAGGCCAAACATTGATTCTGTGCAAAGATTTTACTCAATCTATAACATCAATTCACTAAAAAAACGCATGGGCAGAGTACACGAAGCAATGAGTCAACCCTAATTTAAAAACTCATAAAATAGAAAGCAACCAAAACAACCATTTAGATATATTAAATAAATGTATTATTTAAAAATGAAAAGGCATTACTATTTGTTGGTAAACCTGATGTGTTCATTCATCATCTTTGAAATGATAACCACAAACAAGACTTTGAATAAGCAACATGCTGGTGTAAAACAAGGCCCCTAACAATGTTCATGTCTGGTAGGGAAGGAATTCTACTCCTGAACTTTATCCTAAGCAGACAAATATATAGTATGTGGATGCTTACTACAGGATTATCTAGTATATAGTATGCATGCATGCTCGATTGTGTCCAACTCCTTGTGATTCCTTGGACTGCAGCCCTCCAGGCTCCTCTGTCCATGGGATTTTCCAGGCAAGAATACTGGAGTGGGTTGCCATTTCCTCCGCCAGAGGATCTTCCAGACTCACAGGTCAAACACATGTATCCTGTGTCTCCAGCATTGCAAGAGGGCTCTTTACCAGCTGAGCCACTGGGGAAGCCCTAATTATCTAATACAGCCTCAAATAGGATGCAGCAGTTTCCCTAGGATGCATATAGCAAGCCACATGGGCATGATAAAAATGGATTTAACTACTAAAGTAAAATGAAAAATTATTGATCTGATATTTAAAATAATATATACTAAATATATGATTATGTAAGTATGGAGAAATAGATAACATACAGTAGTACAAATTGTTTTGAATCTGGGTGGTTATGTTATGGATGATTTATAGTCAAGACTTCCCTGCTGGTTCAGATGGTAAAGAGTCTGCCCGCAATGAAGGAGACCTGGGTTCAATCCCTGGGTCGGAAAGATCCCCTGGAGAAGGAAATGGCAACCCACTCCAGTATTCTTGCCTGGGAAATCTCATGGACGGAGGAGCCTGTTGGGCTACAGTGTGGGTCACAAAGAGTCAGGCATGACCAAACGACTTCACTTTTGTTCTTTTCACTGCTTTAAAAAGATTTCTTTAAGTTAGCATTTTCATTCATATTCACCATTTTTGCACATCAGATTGAAGTGAATTCAGCTAGTGTTTCCTTGTTAAGGGAAGACGTTTACATTTGTTTTCAGTTTTAGAGTAGAGGACTTCCCATCTCTTCCTCTCTCTTGGCTTTGCTCCGTGGCTTGTGTGTGATGTGTGTGTGTGTGTGTGTGTGTGTGTGTGTGTGTGTGTGTGTGTGTGTGTGTGTGTCTGGTGATGGTGGTGCGGTGTTTGCGCGTGTGTGATTCTTTTGCTATTCAGCCAGCTAATCCTCAGAGAGATACGCATTGTTTCTGAGACTGAGAAAGCCTCAAGGAAGCAATGTGAGCCGTGCACTATCAACCCCCCTGCTTCCTGCCGTTCTGGCCTCACTGTAAATGATGGAAAGTGGTGTTATCGTCTTCCTATCTTGATAGATACCGGGTTGAAAGAGCACCATTTGGGCCACCAGGCAGTAAGTAGATCTTCCCCTTTGTTCCATTTAACCTAGATCTCTGAATAACAGCCTCGGGAGACTGGCACGCGCTCAGCTTGAACCTCCACTGGGAAATGGCCTCCACCCAAATCTCAGACACCAGGTGTTTAGTAGTGATTGTGGGTGATATATTTTTGTTTTGCCTTTTTTTTTTTTTTTCATTTATATAATACCTTTACTGACAAAGTACTATGCTTTTAGCTTTTAAAAAAGGGATTTAGCTATTGGAATGTGTTTGAGGCTAATATTTAGACAGTGACACCTCTCACCCCCTCTTCCCAACATGTGCATTCTGAAGAAGCTGGAATTCCTCCATAGGAGGCTGACAAGGAGACTCCATGGGCTCTTGTCAAGGATGTCTATTTCAATTCATTCCCTTGCACTTCATTTCTCTTCTTTTTTCCAATACATTTTCTGCCAAACTCTGAGACAGGCTTTTGTGATATGTCAGTGATCAGAGAGGAAGCCCTGCTCTCAAATCGCTCACTGTCTAGGGGGCAGACAGACAGATAAACAGAGTGCTCCAGAACAGCGTGCTAAATGTCCTAGCCTTGGTGCAGGCAGGGGCTGCCAGAGAAAAGAGGTCCTAACACGTTCTGAGCCTTCAGGGGATGGAGTCGTCTGGAGAAACTTCAGAGAAGGACTTCAGAGAACCGCCAAAAGGAAGAAGAAGAAACAGCAGGCATGTCGAAAGGTTAGCATGTGGCTGCAAATACTGGGTTGGCCAAAACATTTGTTTGGGTTTCCGAAAAACCCGAACAAATGTTTTGGCCAATTCAATATTTAAAAATGTTTTTTAATTTTTCTTTTTTTAATTTTTCGCCTGTGAGAGTCTTCATTGAGACACGTGGACTTTCTTTAGTTGCAGTCCACAGAGGCTTCTCTAGTTGTGGCTCACGGGCTCCAGAGCGCAGGGATTCAGTAGTTGGGGTGAGACAGCAAAGCTACCCCTCCGCGTGTGAGTTCTTAGTTCCCCAACCAGGAATTGAACCCACATGCTCTGCATTAGTCCCCTGGAGGAGGAAATGGCAACCCACTCCAGTATTCTTGCCTGGGAAATCCCATGGACAGAGAGTCTGACAGGCTACAGTTCTTGGGGTCACAAAGAGCCAGATGAGACTGACTGACTAAGCAAGAAAGGCCCTGCATTAGAAGGTGGATTCTTAACGTCCCGACCACCAGGGAAATCCCGCCAATAGTTTTTGAAAGCAAGGAAAGAGTATAAATAGACTAGAAATGGGATCTGTTCTGTGAACTGATGTGTGTGTGTGTGTGTGTTTGTTAGTGAGCATGCACATGTGTGGTTCTTTGGGCATTCAGCCAGCTATCAGGTAACTGGTATTTCCAGCATGGTACACAATGTCTGGCATGCAGATATAGTTAACATGCAGTGGATTCTTGACTGAATAAATGAATGGCAGCCATTAGTTAGTCTGAGATAAAATTAAAACCGAGACATGAAAATTTCACTCATAATTCTCAGGCTCTCAGGAGAAGCAAAACATTTGCTGTTTTAACACTGGGTGCAGAAAAGAGTCTAGAACTTTCACTTGGAAGAGATGATACTGTTACTCACCTGAGAAAAGCTGTAACCAGCCTCCTCTCCTTCCTACTGGCAAGCCTGGAGCTGCTGCTGAACACAGGGCTTGGCTTCCTGTTTTAGATGACAGGAATCAGTTCAGTTCAGTCACTCAGTCCTGTCTGACTCTTTGCGACCCCATGGACTGCAGCACTCACTGTCCAGCAACAAATCCCGGAGCTTGCTCAAACTACTGTCCACCGAATCGGTGATGCCATCCAACCATCTCATCCTCTGTCGTCCCCTTCTCCTCCCACCTTCAATGTTTCCCAGCATCAGGGTCTTTTCAAATGAGTCAGTTCTTTGCATCAGTTGGCCAAATTATTGAAGTTTCAGCGTCAGTCCTTCCAATGAATATTCAGGACTGATTTACTTCAGGATAGACTGGTTGAATCTCCTTGCTGTCCAAGGGACTCTCAAGAATCTTCTCCAACACCACAGTTCACAAAATCATCATTTCTTCAGTGTTCCGCTTTCTTTATGGTCCAAATCTCACATCCATACATGACTACTAGGAAAAAACATAGCTTTGACTAGATGGAACTTTGTTGGCTAAGTAATGTCTCTGCTTTTTAATATGCTGTCTAGGTTGGTCATAGCTTTTCCTCCAAGGATCAAGCATCTTTTAAATTAATGGATGCAGTCACCACCTGCAGTGATTTTGGAGCCCAAGAAAATAAAGTCTCTCACTGTTTCCATTGTTTCCCCATCTGTTTGCTTGAAGAGATGGGACTGGATGCCATGATCTTAATTTTCTCAATGTTGAGCTTTAAGCCAACTTCTTCACTCTCCTGCAGGTGTTGCTTTTATATTTTTGAGATTAATCCTTTGTCTGTTGCTTCATTTGCTATTATTTGCTCCCATTCTGAAGGCTGTCTTTTCACCTTGCTTATAGTTTCCTTTGTTGTGCAAAAGCTTTTAAGTTTAATTAGGTCCCATTTATTTATTTTTGCTTTTATTTCCAATATTCTGAGGTGGGTCATAGAAGATTTGCGCTGATTTATGTCGGAGAGTTAAAACAGAAAGAGAAATTTTAAAGGAAACAATGATAACTTCACCATTACAACAAAAAGAATAAAATACTTAGGAGTATATCTACCTAAAGAAACAAAAGACCTATACATAGAAAACTATAAAACACTGATGAAAGAAATCAAAGAAGACACAAACAGATGGAGAAACATACCTTGTTCATGGATTGGAAGAATCAATATTGTCAAAATGGCTATTCTACCCAAAGCAATCTATAGATTCAATGCAATCCCTATCAAGCTACCAACGGTATTTTTCACAGAACTAGAACAAATAACTTCACAATTTGTATGGAAATACAAAAAACCTCGAATAGCCAAAG